>NW_027141002.1:0-164184 GCF_036365525.1 Heterodontus francisci | reverse complement strand
CATCTCTGCGTCTCTCTCTCTCTCTGTCTCTCCAACTGCCTTTCCCTCTCTGGTTGACTAACAGGAAGCAGAGAGTGGGGATAAATGAGTGCTATTCTGGCTGGCAATCAGTCACTAGTGGTGTGCCTCAGGGATCGGTGTTGGGACCACAATTATTTACAATTTATATCGATGATTTGGAGTTGGGGACCACGTGTAGGGTGTTAAAGTTTGCAGATGACACTAAGTTGAGTGGCAGAGCAAAGTGTGCAGATGACTGTGAAACTTTGCAGAGGAACATAGATACATTGAGTGAGTGGGCAAAGGTCTGGCAGATGGAATACAATGTTAATAAATGTGAAGTTATTCATTTCGGTAGGAGTAACAGTAAAAAGGATTATTACTTGAATGGTAAAAAGTTGCAGCATGCTGCTATGCAGAGGGACCTGGGTGTCCTTGTGCATGAATCGCAAAAGGTTGGTCTGCAGGTACAGCAAGTAATTAGGAAGGCAAATGGAATTTTGCCCTTCATTGCCAAAAAGGGATTGAGTTTAAAAGCAGAGAGGTTATGTTGCAGCTGTATAAAGGTACTGGTGAGGCCGCACCTGGAGTACTGTGTGCAGTTTTGGTCTCCTTACTTGAGAAAGGATGTACTGGCACTGGAGAGGGTGCAGAGGAGGTTCACTAGGTTGATTCCAGAGTTGAGGGGGTTGGCTTATGAGGAGAGACTGAGTAGATTGGGATTAGATTAATTGGAATTCAGAAGAATGAGGGGGGATCTTATAGAAACTGAAATTGAAATATTATAGAAATTGAAATATTCTTCTGTCACTCTCTGTCCCTTGGGCAGTCCGTTTGTGTGTGTGTCTGTGCATGTCGGTCTCTGTCTGTGTGTGTCTGTGCATGTCGGTCTCTGTGTCTGTGTGTCTGTGCATGTCGGTCTGTGTGTCTGTGTGTCTGTGTGTGTGGTTCTGTGTGTGTTTCTCTGTGTGTGGGTGTGTGTCTGGCTGTCTGTGTCTATGCCTGTTTCTCTCTCCTCTCTCAGAACCTCAGTAAAACTCCACATACATCAATTTGCTATTTTAATTTGGCTGCTTTTGGTGATACCACAACTGCAGAGGGTGCACTTCCTTCTGCAGGCTGGTAGGAAACCCATATCCCACTCTTTAACGGCATATTCTGTCTGCTTTGTATACTAAATTGATTAATCCCTAATAATTGATCAAATCTGACATTGATTACTGTTTGAAAGTCTCCAGGTTTACTTTCCTCCCAGGGCTGATTAAAAGTTAGAGTTTCCCTCAGTGTTTTGGAAATATCAAACCCTGATCCCACACCCAGTAAAGTATTTTACATGATGGGACGCTGCAAATGTTGTTATACTCAGTGCGCACGGTCCCTTCATGTTGTAATAAGATGTTATAATCTCTATTCAGATAACTCTCATGACACAGGGGTAAAATTTCACTGGGTCAACATTCTGACCAAACACTAAAACATTACAGAAAGCGAGGCTCACAAATTCAACACAAGTTTCCTTTTCTGTGTCTCGCTGGTCTGTTCTGATTTTCTGTTGGGTGACATCAGCCTAGATTTTGTGTTCAGACCTGAACCCACAAACGTATAACTCAGAGGCAGGATTATTACCCACTGAGCTACAGCTGGCTCCAATGTTCCCAGAAAATTTAGTTGTTGTGCACGGCAAGTTTTTTTTGACCCATGTGCAGTCCCTTTAAATTTTTAAGAATCTTCGAAGACGTGTGTTATTTATCACGGAACAGGACCTGCGTGGCACCTTCCAGGCTGCTGCACACAGCTTTGCAGGAACACTGACCGACACTCTCCATCCCAATCTCTTCCTCTCTGGTAATCTCTCCCCATTGCTATCCTTCCCTCTCTCTGTTCTTCTCTCTCTATATCTATCCCTGTCTTTCTCACTGTTACACTCTCCATCTGGATGGAGGAGGAGAAAGAGAGGCATATATAGAGGCAGCTTTACTCGGTATCTAACCCCACACTGTACCTGTCCTGCGAGTGTTTTATAGAACAGAGAGGACAGAGATTTGCTCTGTAGATAACTCCATTCTGTACTTGGCTTGGCAGCATTTGAAGGGACAGTTTAGACGGAGCTTTACTCTGTATCCCTGGAATTTTGAAGTGTAAGGGGTGTTTAGTTCAGTTTAGTTTAGAGATTCAGCACTGAAACAGGCCCTTCGGCCCACCGAGTCTGTGCCGACCATCAACCACCCATTTATACTAATCCTACACTAATTCCATATTCCTACCACATCCCCACCTGTCCCCATATTTCCCTACCACCTACCTATACTAGGGGCAATTGCTAATGGCCAATTTACCTATCAACCTGCAAGTCTTTGGCATGTGGGAGGAAACCGGAGCACCCGGTGGAAACCCACGCAGACACAGGGAGAACTTGCAAACTCCACACAGGTAGTACCCAGAATTGAACCCGGGTCGCTGGAGCTGTGAGGCTGCGGTGCTAACCACTGTGCCACTGTGCTGGGTGAATTGATCAAAGTTTACAAGACAATACTGGAAAGTGATGGGGTAGATAGAGAGAAACTCTTCTCACTGGTTGGAGGAGTCTCGGACGAGGGGCACAGTCGAAAAATCGAACATTAGTCGAAGACCCTTTCAAGGGTGAAATTTATTAACACTTCTGCACACAAAGGATGGTGGAATTTTGGAATTGTCTTCCACAAATGACCCCTCCCTATCTCTGCAATCTCCTCCAGCTCCACAATCCACCAATATCTGCCATCCTCTAATTCTGACCTCTTGAACATCCCCAATTTGAATCGTTCCACCATTGGTGGCCGTGCCTTCAAGCTGCCAAGGCCCTAACTCTGGAATTCCTTTCCCAAACCTCTCCATCTCACGAACTCTCTTTCCTCTTTGAGGATTCTCCCTCAAACCAACCTCTGACCAAGTTTTTGGTCATCTGGTCTAATATCTCCTGAAGTGACTCGGTGTCAAATTTTTATTTTCTTGATTCATTTGTTGGATGTGTGTGTTAGTGGCCAGGACAGCATTTATTGCCCATTCATAATTGCCCTTGAGAAGGTGGTGTTGAGCCTCCTTCTTGAACCGCTGCAGTCCATGTGGGGTAGGTACACCCACAGTGCTGTTAGGAAGTGAGATCCAGGATTTTGACCCAGTCACAGTGAAGGAATGGTGATATAGTTCCAAGTCAGGATGGTGAGTGACTTAAGGGAAACTTGCAGGTGGTGGTGTTCCCATACGTGTTTCCTGTTTGTTTGCTCTCTCTCCCCCTCCTTCTTTCTAGACCTCCCTGTCCTCCTGTCCCTCTCTGTTATGAGAACCTAAGAACAGAAGGAAGTGGGTGCAGGAACAGAGAGACCTGGGGATGTCTGTGCACAAATTGAAGGTGGCAGAGCTAGTTGAGAAAGTGGTTAAAAGGCATTTGGGATCCTAGGCTTTGTAAATAGAGGCTTAGAGTATAAAAGCAAGGAGGTTATGATGAAGCTTTATAAAACACTGCTTCATCCTCAACTAGCATTGTGTCCAATTCTGGACACCGGACTTTCGGAAGGATGTGGGGGCTTTAGAGAGGATGCAGAAAAGATTCACGAGCAAGGTTCCAGGGATGAGGGACTTCAGTTATGTGGATAGATTGGAGAAACTGGTGTTGTTCTCCATAGAGAAGAGAAACTTGAGATTAGATTTGACAGAGGTGTTCAAAATCATGAGGGGTCCTGACAGAGTAGATGTAGGAGTAGGAATGCAGCACATAGGACATTCCAGACCCATTTCTGTTCAGTGTTTACTGAAACAAGTGAATTGGCCATTTAATATTTTTAACTTACTTAACCCTTGTGTTCCCACAAAGATCAAGCTAGTAAATTCAACAGTGGTCACTTTGACTTCATCCCATCGTGTCTTATGTACATTCTGACAGGATTGCAGGTATAACTGTAGTCATAAAATTCAGCTGAAAATTGATCAGTTACATTGTTATTTCAGTCCATATTTACAGTACACACGGTACCTTACTGTTGTAATAAAGTCATATAGTGTCTATTCATCCCACTGGGGCAAAATGTCACTGGCTCAACATTCTCACCAAATGCTAAAGCATTCCACAATGCAAGACTCACAAATTCAACACAAGTTTCCTTTTCTGAGTCTCGCTGGTCTGTTCTGATTCTCTGAGGGATTACTGATGCTTATCCTCCACATGAGCAGTCGTCCTAATCCCGTGTGCCTGTCCTGCTCCCAAACCCGGCATCCACTTATGTTAAGGCAAGTGATACAGGAGCGTCTCAGTGACTGAGGCAGGTGAGTCTTGAGGCTGAGCCGGGCACAGTGAGTGACCCGGGTTAATCCGACACTCCAGGGAATGTTTAAACGGAGCTTTACTCTCTATCTAAGCCATGCTGTACCTTCTCTGCGAGTGTTCGATGGGGCAGTGCAGACGAGGAGAGTTATTCCTTACCCATTTAAACATGGAGAAGTGAATATCCAAGAGATTGTTTTAAATGTGATGAGGGTTTCTGCCTCTACCATCCTTTAGAGTCATAGAGAGATACAGCACTTATACAGGCCCTTCAGCCTGCCCAGTCTGTGCCGGCCATCAACCACCCATTTTATACTAATCCTTTCAGGCAGTGAGTTCCAGACACGCACCAGCCACTGGGTGAAGAAACTATTGATGTGTTTCGTTCTGTTAAGTTTGATGTCAATGTTTCCCCAGGATGTTGATGCTGGGGGATTCAGTGATGGGATAATGCTTTGAATGCCAAGGGGAGGTGGTTGGATTCTCTCTTGTTGCAGATGGTCATTGCCTGGCACTTGTGTGACGTGAATGTTACTTGTCACTGGTCGGCCCAAACCTGAATGTTGTCCGGGTCTTGGTGCATGTGGCTATGGATTGCTTCATTATCTGAGGCAAAATACTGTGGATGCTGGAAATCTGGAAAGCATCGAGCTGAATCACTAACTCTGTTTCTCTCTCCATAGATGCCGCTTGACCTGCTCAGTATTTCCAGTATTTTCTCCTGGGATCTCAGCTGAAGATGGTTGAGCCTCGGACACTACCCTGAGGAACTCCTGCAGTGATGTCCTGGGACTGAGATGATTGACCTCCAACAACCACAACCATCTTCCTTTGTGCTCGGTATGAGTCCAACCAGCAGATTCCCACTGACTTCAGTTTTACTCGGGCTCCTCGATGTCACACTCGGTCAAACGCTGCCTTGATGTTAAGGTCAGTCTCTCTTCCCAGTAGCAGACAGGAGTGAATCGTTCCCTTTGACCCGTTGTACACTGAACAAGCTGTGTTTCTTCACAGCCTGATACAGGACTGTACACGGCCGATTAATGTAGCCCATCAAACACTCCCAGAGCAGGTTCAGCACAGCTTAGGAACAGAGTACAGTTCCTTCAACATTCTCTCTCTGTCTCTCCCTCCTGCTATCTCTGACACTAGGAGAGAGACAGAGGGAGAGAGGGTTCGATATGCAGACAGAGAGAGTGTTGTGGAGAGGGACAAGGTTGGAGAGAGAGAGATTGTGGGGTCGATTGAAATGGAGAATGTAAGAGAAATTAATTTGATGTAATCCTTCACTGCTGTGTGCACAAACATTTAAGAGATAGGTATGGAGACAGAAACATCGGGAGAGATCTCTGTCTCTCTCTCTGTCCCTCCATTTGTCTTTCCCTCTCTGTCTCTCCCACTCTCTCCTTCCCTCTCTGTCTGTCTCTCTGTCCCTCCATCTGTCTTTCCCTCTGTCTCTCCCACTCTCTCCTTCTATCTCTGTCTCTCTCTCTGTCCCTCCATCTGTCTTTCCCTCTCTGTCTCGCCAACTCTCTCCTTCTATCTCTGTCTCTCTCTCTGTCTCTCCATCTGTATTTCCCTCCCTGTCACTCATTCTCTATCCTTCCATCTCTGCCTCTCTCTCTCTCTGTCCCTCCATCTGTCATTCCCTCTCTGTCTTTTCCACACTATCCTTCTCTCTCTGTCTTTCTCTCTCTGTCTCTCCATCAGTCTCCCACCCCCCACTATGTCACTCCCACTCTCTCCTTCTATCTCTGTCTCTCTCTCTGTCCCTCCATCAGTCTTTCCCACCCTGAAACTCCCTCTCTCTCCTTCTCTGTCTGTCTCACACTCTGTCCCTCCATCTGTCTTTCTCTCCCTGTCACTCCCTCTCTCTCCTTCCAAATGTGCCTCTCTCTCTCTGTCTCACCATCTGTCTTTCCCCCCTGTCACTCCCTCTCCCTCCTTCTATCCCTGCCTCTCACTCTGTCCCTCTCTCTGTCCCTCCATCTGCCTTTCCCTCTCTGTCACTCCCTCTCTCTCCTTCTGCCTCTGTTTTTCTCCCTCTATCACTCCATTTATTCATCCCTCCCTGTCATTCCATCTCTCTCCTTCTCTCTGTGTCTCAAACTCTGTCCCTCCATTTGTCTTTCCCATCCTGACACTCCCTCTCTCTCTCCGTCTCTGCCACTCTCTCTGTCTCTCTCTCTGTCCCTCCATCTGTCTTTCCCTCTCTGTCACTCCTTCTCTCTCTGTCTCTCACTTTGTCCCTCCATATGTCTTTCCATTCCTGACACTCCCTCTCTCTCCTTCTATCCCTGTTTCTGCCACTTTCTCTGTCTCTCTCTCTGTTCCTCCTTCTGTCTTTCACTCTCTGTCTCTCCCTCTCTCTCCTTATATCTCTGTCTCTCTCTTTATCCCTCCATTTGTCCTTCCCTCCATGTCACTCCATCTCTCTCCTTCTCTCTCTGTGTCTCACCTTGTCCCACCATCTGTCTTTCCCTTCCTGACACTCCCTCTCTCTCCTTCTCTCTCTGCCTCTCACTCTGTCCCTCTCTCTGTCCCTGCATCCGTCTTTCCCTCTCTGTCACTCCCTCTCTCTCCTTCTGCCTCTGTTTTTCTCCCTCTATCACTCCATCTATCCATCCCTCCCTGTCACTCCATCTCTCTCCTTCTCTCTGTGTCTCTCACTCTGTCCCTCCATTTGTCTTTCCCTTCCTGACACTCCCTCTCTCTCTCCATCTCTGCCACTCTTTCTGTCTCTCTCTCTGTCCCTCCATCAGTCTTTCCCTCTCTGTCTCTCCCTCTCTTTGCTTCTATCTCTGTCCCTCCATCTGTCTTCCCCTCTCTGTCTCTCCTTCTCTCTCCTTCTACCTCTCTCTCTCCATCTGTCTTTCCCTCTCTGTCACTCCCTCTCTCTCCTTCTATCTCTGTCTCACTCTCTGTTCCTCCAACTGTCTTTCCCTCTTTGCCAATCCCTCTCTCCTTCTCTCTGTCTCTCCCTCTCTCGCCTTCTCTCTCTCTCGGTCCCTCCATCTGTACCCCCCCCCCCGCCCCCCCCCCACCACCTGTCCCTCCCTCTCTCTCCTTCTATCTCTCTCTCTCCATCTATCCTTCCCTCTCTGTCACTCCATCTCTCTCCTTCTCTCCCTTTCTATCTCTCTCTGTCTTTCCATCTGTCTTTCTCTCCCTGTCACACCCTCTCTCTCCGTCCATATCTGCCTCTCTCTATCTCTGTCCCTCCATCTGTCCTTCCCTCCCTGTCACTCCATCTCTCTCCTTCTATCTCTGTCTCTCTCTCTGTCCCTCCATCTGTCTTTCCCTTTCTCTCACTGTCTCTCTCTCCTTCCATCTCTGCCTCTCTCTGTCTCTCTATCTGTCTTTCCCTCTCTGTCACTCCCTCTATGTCCTTCTATCTCTCTCTCTCTCTCTGTCCCTCCATCTGTCCTTGCCTCCCTGTCACTCCATCTTTCTCCTTCGCTCTCTGTCTCTCAGTCTGTCCCTTTATCTGTCATTGCCTCCCTGACAGTCCCTCTCTCTCCTTCTATCTCTGTATCTCTCTCTGTCTCTCCATCTGTTTTTCCCTCAGTCACCCCCGCTCTCCTTCTCTGTCTCTCCCTCTCTCTCCTTCTCTCTCACTCTGTCCCTCCAGCCATCTTTCCCTCCCTGTCACTCCCTCTCTCTCCTATCTCTGTCTTTCTCTCTGTCTTTCCATCTTTATTTCCCTCCCTATCACTCCCTCTCATTCGTTCCATCTCTGCCTCTCTCCCTGTCCCTCCGTCCGTCTTCCCACCCCACCCATCACTCCATCTCTCTCCTTCTATCTCTGTCTCTGTCTCTCTGTCTCTCCATCTGTCTTTCCCTCCCTGTCACTCCCCCTCTCTCCTTCCATCTCTGCCTCTCTCTCTGTCTCTCCATCTGTCTCTCCCTCTCTCTCCTTCTTTCACTGTCTCTCTCTCTCTGTCTTTCCATTTGTCTGTCCCTCCCTGTCACTCCCTCCCACTCCTTCTATCTCTGTCTCTCTCTCTCTATCTCTCCATCTCTCTTTCCCTGCCAGTCACTCGCTCCCTCTCCTTCAGTCTCTGTCTCTCTCTCTGCTATCACTGACACTAGGAGAGAGACGGAGGGATGGAGGTTTAGATATGAAGGCAAAGAGGGCTGGAGAGAGGGACAAACTTGGAGAGAGAGAGAATGTTGAGTTGGATGAAGAGGATAATGTAAGATATATTAACTTGATTTAATCCTTCACTGCTGTGCACACAAACATATTTGAGATAGGTATGGAGAGAAAAAAAACATCGTGAGACGGAGGAATGCAGATGAAGTTGGAGCCCAGGCGGACACTTTTGATGATCCAGAAGGAATAGCCTCCATTTTAAATATTCAGCCAGCTATTCCACTGTGGGAACCATCACACCCTCATGATATTGTTTGTGGAAATTTCGTGCTGGCTTATTGGTCAATTTTTAAACCTGTGATTGATAGATTCTTGTTAACCAAAGGTATTAAGAGATAAAGGGCAAAGGTGGGATATATGGTGTTAGTTAGATCACAGATCAGCCCTGATCTATCTCACTCCCCCCTCTATCTCACTCGTCCCCTCGATCTGTCTCTCCCCCCACTATCTCACACACCCCCAATATCTCCCTCTCCCCCTATATCTCCCTCTCCCCCCTCTCTCTCCCTCTGCCCCCTTTATCTCCCTCTCCCCATCTCTCTCCCTCTGCCCCTCTCTCTCCCTCTGCCCCTCCATCTCACTCCCCCCTCTATCTCACTCGTCCCCTCGATCTGTCTCTCCCCCCACTATGTCACACACCCTCAATATCTCCCTCTCCCCCTATATCTCCCTCTCCCCCCTCTCTCTCCCTCTGCCCCCCTATATCTCCATCACCCCGTCTCTCTCCCTCTGCCCGTCTCTCTCCCTCTGCCCCTCTATCTCCCTCTGCCCCTCTATCTCACTCCCCCCACTATCTCACTCGTCCCCTCGATCTGTCTCTCCCCCCACTATCTCACATACCCCCAATATCTCCCTCTCCCCCTATATCTCCCTCTCCCCCCTCTCTCTCCCTCTGCCCCCCTATATCTCCATCACCCCGTCTCTCTCCCTCTGCCCCTCTATCTCACTCCCCCCACTATCTCACTCGTCCCCTCTATCTGTCTCTCCCCCCACTATCTCACATACCCCCAATATCTCCCTCTCCCCCTGTATCTCCCTCTCCCCCCTCTCTCTCCCTCTGCCCATCTCTCTCCCTCTCCCCGTCTCTCTCCCTCTGCCCCTCTATCTCCCTCTGCCCCTCTATCTCACTCTGCCCCTCTATCTCACTCTGCCCCTCTATCTCACTCTCCCCCTCTATCTGTCTGTCTCTCCCTCTATCTGTCTGTCTCTCCATCTATCTGTCTGTCTCTCTCCCTCTATCTGTCTCTCTCCATCTATCTGTCTCTCCCCCCTCTATCTCCATCTCCCCCTCCTCCTGACACTCACTCTCTCTCCATCTACCTCTGTCTCTGCCACTCTCTCTGTCTCTCTCTCTGTCCCTCCTTCTGTCTTTCCCTCTCTATCTCTATGTCTTTCTCCTTCTATCTCTCTCTCTGTCGCTCTATCTTAATCTCTCTCTCTCTGCCCCTCCATCTGCCTTTTCCTCTCTGTCTCTCCCTCTCTCCTTCTCTCTGTCTATCCCTCTCTCTCCTTCTCTCTCTCTCGGTCCCTCCATCTGTATCCCCCCCCCGCCCCCCCCACCACCTGTCACTCCCTCTCTCTCCTTCGATTTATGCCTCTCGCTCTCTATCCCTCCATCTATCCTTCCCTCTCTGTCACTCCATCTCTCTCCTTCTCTCCCTTTCTCTCCCTTACTCTCTCTCTCTGTCTTTCCATCTGTCTTTCTCTCCCTGTCACTCCCTCTCTCTCCGTCCATCTCTGCCTCTCTCTATCTCTGTCTCTCCATCTGTCTTTCCCTCTCTATGTCTGTCCATCGATCTCCTCTCTCTCTCTGTCCCTCCATTTGTCGTTCCCTCTCTGTCACTTCCTCTCTCTCCTTCTATCTCTGCCTCTCACTCTCTGTCCCTCCATCTGTCTTTCCCTCTCTGTCTCTCCATCTCTCTCCTTCTATCTCTGTCTCTCTCTCTCCATCTGTCTTTCCCTTTCTATCACTCCCTCTCTCTCTCCTTCCATCTCTGCCTCTCTCTGTCTCTCCATCTGTCTTTCCCTTTCTGTCACTCCCTCTATGTCCTTCTATCTCTCTCTCTCTCTCTCTATCCCTCCATCAGTCCTTCCCTCCCTGTCACTCCATCACTCTCTCTGTCTCTCAGTCTGTCCCTCTATCTGTCTTAGCCTCCCTGACACTCCCTCTCTCTCCTTCTATCTCTGTATCTCTCTCTGTCTCTCCATCTGTTTATTCCTCTGTCAACCCCTCTCTCCTTCTCTGTCACTCCCTCTCTCTCCTTCTCTCTCACTCTGTCCCTCCATCCGTCTTTCCCTCCCTGTCACTCCCACTCTCTCCTATCTCTGTCTTTCTCTCTGTCTTTCCTTGTGAATTTCCCTCCCTATCACTCCCTCTCACTCGATCTATCCCTGCCTCTCTCCCTGTCCCTCCATCTGTCTTCCCACACCCCACCCATCACTCCGTCTCTCTTCTTCTATCTCTGTCTCTATCTCTCTATCCCTCCATCTGTCCTTCCCTCCCTGTGACTCCATTTCTCTCCCTTTCTCTCTCTCTCTGTCCCTCCATCTGTCTTTCCCTCCCTGACACTCTCTCTCTCTCCTTCTCTCTCTCTCTCTCTGTCCCTCCATCTGTCTTTCCCTCTCTGTCTCTCCCGCTCTCTCCCCCTCTCTGTCTCTCCCTCTCTCTCCTTCCATCTCTGCCTCTCTATCTCTCTGTCCATCCATCTGTCTTTCCCTTCCTGTCACTCCCTCTCTCTCCTTCCATCTCTGCCTCTCTCTCTCTGTCTCTCCATCTGTCTTCACCTCTCTGTCTCTCCCTCTCTCTCCTTCTATCTCTGTCTTTCTCTCTGTCTCTCCATCTGTCTTTCCCTCCCCATCACTCCCTCTCTCTCCTTCCATCTCTGCCTCTCTCTCTCTGTCTCTCCAACTGCCTTTCCCTCTCTGTCTCACCCACACTCTCCTTCTCTCTCTGTCTCTGCCTCTCTCTCTGTCTCTCTGTCTCTCTCCCTCTGTCCCTCCATCTGCCTTTCCCTCCCAGTCACTCCTTCTCTCTCCTTCTATCTCTGTCTCACTCTCTGTCCCTCCATCTGTCATTCCCTCTCTGTTGCTCCCTCTCTCTCCTTCTATCTCAGTCTCTCTCTCTGTTCCACCATTTGTCTTTCCCTTTCTGTTGCTCCCTCTCTCTCCTTCTATCTCTGTCTCTCTCTCTGTTCCACCATTTGTCTTTCCCTCTCTGTCACTCCCACTCTCTTTCTCTCTGTCCCTCCATCTTTCTTTCCCCCCATGTCACTCCCTCTCTCTCCTTCTATCTCAGTCTCTGCCTCTTCCTCCCTCTCTCTCTCTCTCTCTGTGTCCCTCCATCTGTCTTTCCCTTTCTGTCACTCCCTCTCTCTCCTTCTATCTCTGTCTCTCTCTCTCTATCCCTCCATCTGTCCCTCCCTCCCTGTCATTCCATCTCTCTCCTTCTCTCTCTGTCCCTCACTTTGTCCCTCCATCTGTCCTTCCCTCCCTGTCACGCCATCTCTCTCCTTCGCTCACTCTCCCTCACTTTGTCCCTCCATCAGTCTTTCCCTCTCTGTTGCTCCCTCGCTCTCCTTCTATCTCTGTCTCTCTCTCTGTTCCACCATTTGTCTTTCCCTCTCTGTCACTCCCACTCTCCTTCTTTCTGTCTCTCCCTCTCCCCCCTTCACTTTCTCGCCGTCCCTCCATCTGTCTTTCCCATCATGTCACTCCCTCTCGCTCCTTCTATCTCAGTCTCTCTCTCAATCCCTCCATCTGTCTTTCCTTGCTGTCACTCCCTCTCTCTCCTTCTATCTCTGACCCTCTCTCTCTCTGTCCATCTGTCCTTCCCTCTCTGTCTCTCCCTCTCTCTCCTTCTCTCTCTGTCTCTCACTTTGTCCCTCCGTCTATCTTTCCCTCCCTGTCACTCCCTCTCTCTCCTTCTATCTCTGTCTTTCTCTCTGTCTCTCCATCTGTCTTTCCCTCCCCATCACTCCCCCTCTCTCCTTCCATCTCTGCCCCTCTCTCTTTCTCTCTGTCTCTCCAACTGCCTTTCCCTCTCTGTCTCTCCCAATCTCTCCTTCTCTCTCTCTCTCTCTGTCTCTCTCTCTGTCTCTCTCTCTGTCCCTCCATCTGTCTTTCCCTCTCTGTCTCTCCCTCTCTCTCCTTCTGTCTCTGTCTCTCACTCTCTCCATCCCTCCATCTGTCCATCGGTCCTTCCCTTCCTGTCACTCCATCTCTCTCCTTCTCTCTCTGTCTCTCTCTTGGTCTCTCCATCTGTCTTCCCACCCAGCCCCATCACTCCATCTCTCTCCTTCTATCTCTGTCTCTCTCTCTCTCTATCCCTCCATCTGCCCTTCCTTCAATGTCACTCCATCTCTCTCCTCTCTCTGTCTCTCACTCTGTCCCTCCATCTGTCTTTCCCTCTCTGTCACTCCCTCCCTCTCCTTCTATCTCTGTCTCTATCTCTGCTATCACTGACACTAGGAGAGAGACAGAGGGACGGAGGGTTAGATATGAAGGCATAGAGAGGGCTGTTGAGAGAGACAAACTTGGAGAGAGAGAGAGATTGTTGACTTGGATGAAGAGGATAATGTAAGATATATTAACTTGATTTAATCCTTCACTGCTGTGTACACAAACATATTTGAGATAGGTATGGAGAGAAAAAAAACATCGGGAGAGGGAGGAATGCAGATGAAGTTGGGGCCCAGGCGGACACTTTTGATGTTCCAGAAGGAATAGCCTCCATTTTAAATATTCAGCCAGCTATTCCACTGTGGGAACCATCATACCCTCATGATATTGTTTGTGGAAATTTCATGCTGGCTTATTGGTTAATTTTTAAACCTGTGATTGATAGATTCTTGTTAACCAAAGGTATTAAGAGATAAGGGGCAAAGGTAGGATATATGGTGTAAGTTTGATCACAGATCAGCCCTGATCTCATTGAATGCAGGAACAGAGAGGCAGTCTGGTGAAATGGAACACACAAGAACAAATGAATTAGGAGCAGGAGTAGGCCATTCGGCCCTCGAGCCAGCTCTGCCATTCAATGGCTGATCTGATAGTGAACTCAACTCCACTTTCCTGTCTGTGTCCCATAACCCTTGACTCCCTAATTCATCAAAAATCTATCGAACTCAGCCTTGAATATATTCAATGATCCAGCCTCCACTGCTCTCTGGGGAAGAGAATTCCACAGACTGACCCCCCTCTGAGAGAAACACATTTCTCCTCAGCTCAGTTTTAAATGGACAGTCCCTAATTTTTAAACTGTGTCCCCTCGTTCTCGTCTCCCCAACAAGGGGAAACATCCTCTCAGCATCCACCCTGTCCAGTCCCCTCGGGACCTGAGATGTTTCACTCAGATCACCTCTCATTCTTCTAAACTCCAGTGGGTATAGACCCAACCTGTTCAACCTTTCCTCATAAGATAACCCCTTCATCCCAGGAATCAGCCCAGTGAACCTTCTCTGAACTACTTCGAATGCAATTATATAATTTCTTCAGTAAGGAGACCAAAAGTGTCCACAATCCTGCAGACGTCGTCTAACTTATGCCCTGAACAGCTGGAACAACACTTCCCTACTTTGATATTCTATTCACCTTGCAATAAACAACAATATTCCATTTGCCTTCCTAATCACTCGCTGTAGCGACACGGTCACATTTTGTGATTCATGTACCAGGACACCCAGATCCCTCTGTACCGTACAGTTCTGCAGTCTCTCTCCATTTCAATAATATACTGATTTTTATTCTTCCTGCTAAAGTGGACAAGCTCACATTTTCCCACATTGTGCTCCATCTCCCAATTTTGTTGCTCACTCACTTAACCTCTGGAAATCTCTTTGTAGACACTTTATGTCCTCTTGACAGCTTACTATCCAACCTATCATTGGACAGACACAGGGCAGGTTAACTTCAATGCTGAGAAATGTGAAGTGATGCATTTTGGAAGGAAGACTGAGTGATATAAACTAAATGGTACAATGTTCGAATGGGTGACAGGACAGAGAGATCTGGGATTTCATCAATGTTACCTGTTCTACCCAAAAGCTCAATTTGGGGCTTGGAATCTGTGAGTTGAATTTAGCTTCATCCTGAAAAGTGTTAGCAAACGTGTTGGGAAATGTGTCAAAAGCTGTTTCCATTCAGACATTCCTGCATTGTGGAAGTGTGATCTGTCTTTGCAGAGACAGGAAATAGAGTTGTTTGAATGGACCTGCAGGTTTTAGTTGATGCAATAAGGTGAGAATTTGAATTGTGTCCCTTCCAGATACACAGAATTGAAGGTATTTACAGAACACCACATGAAGTAGTTTACCAATGTCTGACAAACTTCAAAGACTTCAAACACATGGAAGAAGAGGAGAAGGGAACAATATAGAAAACCTCAGTCAGTCAGAAAACAGCAGTAGGAAAATGAATCTCTTTTTATGGGTTTTAATTTGAAGGCCTGAGCTGATGATTGAAAAAGTAGGAGTTCAAATCCCACGCTGGGCTGTTGTGAATTTGAATTTTGTTTTTTCTAAAAATAAACATAAATCTGGAATTAAAAAACCTCTGGGATGGAATGATTCACTCCTGTCTACTAGTGCAAAGCCCGTGTGTGTCTCAGTTTTGCTGTATTTATTAACGATTTAAGATGATGTGGTAGAATGCAACATACCCAAGTTTACCAATGACACAAAAATAGGCAGCATTGTAAGCAGTGTAGCTGGAAGCAGAACAATGCTAAGAGATATCTGAAGTGAATGGTTAAAACTGTGGTAGATAGATTTCAATGTCAGTAAAAAAGACCAGAACAGAGTACTTTATAAATGGTGAAAAGATAGAAACACTGGAGGTTCAAAGAGAGTTGAGGGGTCCATGTCCATTTGAGTGCAGTGTAGATTTACCAGAATGATAACTGGACTCCAAGGGTTAAATTACAAGGTGATATTACACAAACTGGGGATTTATTCCCCGGAATTTAGGAGGATCAAGGTGATTTGATCAAAGTTGTTGAGATATTAAGGGGTCCTGATGGGGTAGTTTGCGAGAAACTATTTTGGCAGCTTTGGAATATAGGAACAGGAGGAGGCCATTCAGCCCATCGAGCCTGCTCCGCCATTCAATACGATCATGGCTGATCATTCACTTCAATGTGTTTTTCCCAGACTATCCTCATATCCCTTTATGTCATTGGTATTCAGCAATCTGTCAATCTCTGCTTTAAACATACTCAATGACTGAGCTTCCACAGCCCTCTGGGATAGAGAATTCCTAAGATTCACAACCCTCTGAGTAATGACATTTCTCCTCATCTCTGTCCCAAGTGGCTTTCGCCTTGTTTTGAAATTGTGTCCCCTGGTTCTCGACTCCTCAACCAGGAGAAACATCTTACCTACATCGACCCTGTCTATCTATAACGTTACCCCAGGGTCTCCACACAGCCTGTCTCCCCGTCCCCCTGCTTCTAAAGTGTCCCAGGGTCTCCTGGCACTTTCTATCTCTCTGCTTCTGCCTCTATCCCTCACTATCTCTCTGTTCTCTCTCCATTTCTATCTCTCCCTATATCTCTGTTACTCTACCTCTGTTCCTCTCTCTCTCTCTATCACTCTCTCCCACCATGTTGGTTATCATTGGGGGTTGAGTTAAATCACAGACTAAATAAACACTTCACCTGTCTGCCCCGGAATAAATAGCAAAATTTGTGGATATTTTATGTCTGTATTCAGACAATATAGACAGGAGTGTATATTATATGATGGGATGCTACAAATCGATTTACACTAGTACTGTCGGAAAAACAACTTAAAAAGAATTATTCACAAGTCTAGTCCAACTTAACGACAGATTTGACCCGATAAGGTAATAAATGCCAAAAGTCTGGAGTTTTTTGGAAAACGTTAAGCTTTACTCTGTCTGGCTTTCAGAAATTAGACATGACACATGCACTGCAAGAGTAAAGATTATACATAGGTTAGGTTACATAGAATTTTGGAAGGACTAACAAGGCTAGGGAATATCCAATGAATGGTAGGATCATAGGAAGTACCGAGTGTCAGAGGGATCTTGGTGTACTTGTCCATAGATCACTGAAGGCTGCAGCGCAGGTAGACAAGGTGGTGAGGAAGGTATATAGGATACTTGCCTTTATTAGTTGAGGCATAGAATATAAGAACAGGGAGGTTATGATGGAGCTGTATAAAACACTGGTTAGGCCACAGCTGGAGTACTGTGTACAGTTCTGGGCACCACACTATAGGAAGGATGTGATTGCACTGGAGAGGATGCAGAGGAGATTGACCAGGATGTTGCCTGGGCTGGAGCATTTCAGCTATGAAGAGAGACTGAAAAGGCTGGAGTTGTTTTCCTCAGAGCAGAGAAGGCTGAGGGGGGACCTGATTGAGGTGTACAAAATTATGAGGGGCATTGATAGGTTAGATAGGAAGAAACTTTTTCCCTCAGCGGAGGGGTCAATAACCAGGGGGCATAGATTGAAGGCAAGGGGCAGGAGGTTTAGAGGGGATTTGAGGAAAAGATTTATCTCCTGGAAGGTTATTGGGTGATTTGATGAAGGTTTACAAAATAATAAGGGAAACTGATAGGGTGGACTGAGAGTAAATATTCCCTTTGGCTGCAGAGTCAGGAACTTGGGGCATAGTCCAAAAATATAAACAGTGGCCACTTTGACTTCATCCCATCGTGTCGTATGTACATTCTCACATATAGCAGGTATAGCAGCACATATATAACAGGATAACAGGTATAACTGTAGTTATAGTATTCAGCTGAAAATTGATCAGTTACATTGTTATTTCAGTCCATATTTACAGTACACACGGTACCTTACTGTTGTAATAAAGTCATATAGTGTCTATTCATCCCACTGGGGCAAAATGTCACTGGCTCAACATTTTCACCAAATACTAAAGCATTCCACAATGCAAGACTCACAAATTCAACACAAGTTTCCTTTTCTGAGTCTCGCTGGTCTGTTCTGATTCTCTGAGGGATTACTGATGCTTATCCTCCACATGAGCAGTCGTCCTAATCCCGTGTGCCTGTCCTGCTCCCAAACCCGGCATCCGCTTACATAAAGGCAAGTGATACAGGAGCGTCTCAGTGACTGAGGCAGGTGAGTCTTGAGGCTGAGCCGGGCACAGTGAGTGACCCGGGTTAATCCGACACTCCAGGGAATGTTTAAACGGAGCTTTACTCTGTATCTAACCCGTGCTGTACCTTCTCTGAGAGTGTTTGATGGGGCAGTGCAGACGAGGAGAGTTATTCCTTACCCATTTTAAATATAGAGAAGTGAATATCCAAGAGATTGTTTTAAATGTGATGAGGGTTTCTGCCTCTACCATCCTTTAGAGTCATAGAGAGATACAGCACTTTTACAGGCCCTTCGGCCCACCCAGTCTGTGCCGGGTACCAACCCATGCTGCAAGCTCACCCACCTTATTCCGGATGCTCCTGGCGTTGAATTAGATACACTTTAAACCAAGTTCTTGCTTGCCAGTGCCCTCTTGCGTCCTTGTAACCTTATCCCTGATCTCACTACTCTCAACATCCTGTACACTGGAACTACATTTTAGGTTCCCATTCCCCTGCTGAATTAGTTTAAATCCCCCGAAGAGCACTAGCAAATCTCCCCCCCCAGGATATTGGTACCCCTCTGGTTCAGGTGAAGACCATCCTTTTTGTAGAGGTCCCACTTACCCCAGAAAGAGCCCCAATTATCCAGGAAACCAAAACCCCCCCTGCTACACCATCCCTGCAGCCACGTGTTCAACTCCTCTCTCTCCCTATTCTTCGCTTCGCTAGCACGTGGCACGTGCAACAACCCAGAGATAACAACACTGTTTGTTCTCGCTCTAAGCTTCCACCCTCGCTCCTTGAATTTCTGCCTTAAATCCCCATCTCTCTTCCTACCTATGTCGTTGGTGCCTATGTGGACCACGACTTGGGGCTGCTCCCCCTCCCCCTTAAGGATCCCAAAAACACGATCCGAGACATCACGAACCCTGGCACCTGGGAGGCAACACACCAACTAGAGTCTCTCTCGTTCTCACAAAACCTCCTATCTGTTCCCCTAACTATGGAGTCCCCAATGACTAATGCTCTGCTCCTCTTCCCCCTTACCTTCTGAGTAATAGGGACAGACTCTGTGCCAGATACCTGCACCCCACTGCTTACCCCTGGTAAGTCGTCCCCCCCAACAGTATCCAAAACGGTTTCCCTGTTGTTGAGGGAAACGGCCACAGGGGATCCCTGCACTGCCTGCTGGTTCCCTCTCCTTCCCCTGACGGTAACCCATCTACCTACTTCTTTTACCTGAGGTGTGACTGCCTCCCTATAACTCCTCTCAATAACCCCCTCCACCTCTCGAATGATCCGAAATTCATCCAGCTCCAGCTCCAGTTCCCTAACGCTGTTCTCGAGGAGCTGGAGTTGGGTGCACTTCCCGCAGATGCAGTCAGCAGGGACACTCTTGGTGACCCTTAACTCCCACATTCTGCAGGTTGTTGTGAGAAAGACAGCCGCAGTTTTCCCAGTGCAATATTTTGTTTTCAGCTTCTGGCAACAAATGGCCACAAATCGATCAAAGGTGAAAGTGACGGTGAGCCAGACTGATCAGTCGGTGGCTGCACCCAACAGGACAATGTTAACACTACACACAGGAGTGATTTTCAGAAAGGAACCTGGGAAATAATAAGTACTGATCCACAACAGTATGACCTCAGTGATCATGACCAATAGATCTGCCATTGCCATAGCCACCAGGTAACGTGTTGTGCAGGTGGAGAGACCGCACTTACCCCGAGCCAGAATCACAATCGCCACTAAATTAACTGGAAGGGAGAAAAGGGAATAATGACTGGAAATTAATGATCAACATTTTACAGACAGTAAGGTGAGTGGCTGGCGTGTCAGAGGTTAAAATTTTAAAAATCTCAACTCCGAGCACAACCCACCTCTGACCTGTCCACTTCTGGCTTAAATGGAGCTGTGACAGGGGCCGGGCACACCCACGTTCCAAGGAGGCAGGTTGGCAATTGGAATATTTCACTGATGCTGGAGATTTCTGATTTTATGTGTTTGACAGGTTTAACTCTGTCCAGCCCGCTTTCCCTGTTATCATACTGAACATTTGCATGTGGAACGCCATGTACAAAGAAAGCTGGTTTTGCCCATTCTAACCGTCCCCCACCAGAACTACACCCCGAACGGTGAGATTAGACCCCACTCCCGGAATTAGACCCACACTTCCAGGATCAGTAGTCCCTCCAGGATTGGACCCCTCTCCCTTGATCAAACCATACGTCGTCTCTTGGATAACATACTCTCCAGGACCCATCCTTCCCTGGCCTGAGATCACACTTCACGATCGGAGACCCCTCCCCTGCTTTCAGGATTGGCAACCCAGTGATAGGACATTTCAAGACTCTCTCGCGCTCCAGAGCTGGCCTTTGGAGACCCCAATGTCAGGCAGCTCCTCTCATACCCCGGGGTCAGTATTTGGACAGCCCTGTCCTAAGATCTGGTCGACACTCCTTCCTGCCCAATTGGAAGCAAAGCCTGTTAGTGTGGCATCAGGCAGGGTACCTGTCAAGGATTAAAAAGTTAGTCTGTCCAGTTAAAACTCTGGAACAACTATCCCACTACCTCACACCCCAAATACTTGTTGGAGGACCTCATCCCTCTTTACCCATATCGTTCGTACTCATGTGTACCACAACCTCTGAATGTTCACCCTCCCCTTTCAGAATATCCTGCAACTGTTCCATGATATCCTTGACCCTGGCACCAGGCAGGCAACATACCATTCTGGAGTCACATTTGCGGCCACATTAACGCCTGTCTGTACCCCTTACGATAGAATCCCCTATTACTATAGTTCCCCCACTTCTTTTCCTCCCCTCCTGTGCAGCTGAGCTACCCGTGGTGCCACAGACTTTGCTCTTGCTGCGTTCCCCTGAGAAGCTATCTCCTCCAACAGTGTCCAAAGCGGAATATAGTTATGGAGATGGACCAAGGGAACTCTTGCACTACCTGCCCAGTTCTTCTACTCTGCCTTGCGGTCACCCATTTCCTTCCTGCATGAGCAGTCTTTACCTGCAGTGTGACTACCTCCATGTATGTGCTATCCACGATGGGCGGCACAGTGGCGCAGTGGTTAGCACTGCAGCCTCACAGCTCCAGGGACCTGGGTTCGATTCTGGGCACTGCCTGTGTGGAGTTTGCAAGTTCTCCCTGTGTCTGCGTGGGTTTTCTCCGGGTGCTCCGGTTTCCTCCCACAAGCCAAAAGACTTGCAGGTTGGTAGGTAAATTGGCCATTATAAATTGTCACTAGTATAGGTAGGTGGTAGGGAAATATAGGGACAGATGGGGATGTTTGGTAGGAATATGGGATTAGTGTAGGATTAGTATAAATGGGTGGTTGATGGTCGGCACAGACTCGGTGGGCCGAAGGGCCTGTTTCAGTGCTGTATCTCTAATCTAATCTAATCTAATCTCAGCCTCGCAGATGCTCCACGGTGTCCCCAGCCCCGCTGCAGATCCAAAACGCGGATTTCGAGTAGCTGCAGCTGGAGACACTTCCTGCACACATGTTCTCCCTGGACATTGGAAGTGTCCCTGACGTCACACACTGCACAGGAGGCGCAAACCACGTTGTCAAGCTGCCCTGTCATGACTTACTCTTAATTTATCCCCTTAAATTACCCAAAACATATATTATATTAACGAGGGACCTTGATTTCCTAAAAACAAACCTACCTACTATATAAAAAAAAATCTGCAGACCGTTCCCTTTACCGCAATGTACCCCCCCCGCAATGTACCCCCCCCGCAATGTACCCCCCCCGCAATCTACCCCCCCCGCAATTTATTCCCACCCCGCAATTTATTCCCCCCCCCGCAATTATTCCCCCCCCCGCAATTATTCCCCCCCGCAATTAATACCCCCCCCGCAATTTATCCCCCCCCGCAATTATCCCCCCCCGCAATCTACCCCCCCCCGCAATTATCCCCCCCCGCAATCTACCCCCCCCCGCAATCTACCCCCCCCCCGCAATCTACCCCCCCCGCAATCTACCCCCCCCGCAATCTACCCCCCCCGCAATATATCCCCCCCCGCAATATATCCCCCCCCGCAATATATCCTCCCCCGCAATCTACTCCCCCCCGCAATTTATCCCCCCCCGCAATTTATCCCCCCCCCCGCAATTTATCCCCCCCCCCGCAATTTATCCCCCCCCCCGCAATTTATCCCCCCCCCCGCAATTTATCCCCCCCCCCGCAATTTATCCCCCCCCCCGCAATTTATCCCCCCCCGCAATTTATTCCCCCCCCGCAATTTATCCCCCCCGCAATTTATCCCCCCCCGCAATTAATACCCCCCCCGCAATTATTTCCCCCTCCTCTGCAATTATACCCCCCCAAAAAAAATTTCCTCCAACCGCAATTTATATCCACGATGTAAATTTTATCCCCTGCAATATTTCTCCCCCCCCCACAACATTTCCCTTTTGTACAGACCCCCACCCAATCTAAATAATCCTCATCTACAGACCCCTATCTGATATCTCAAGTTAACTGACCCCCATCTAATACCCTCACTATCAACAGACCCAGGAACAGACCCCCATCTAATTATCCCCATCCAGGACCGAGTCCCATCTAGATACCCCCCAGGAACAGACTCCCATCTAGATACCCCCCCCCAGGACCGAGTCCCATCTAGAAAGCCCCCCCCCCCAGGAACAGACTCCCATCTAGAAAGCCCCCCCCCCCCCAGGAACAGGCTCCCAACTAGATACCCCCCCAGGAACAGACTCCCATCTAGAAAGCCCCCCCCCAGGAACAGACTCCCATCTAGAAAGCCCCCCCCCCCCAGGAACAGGCTCCCAACTAGATACCCCCCCAGGAACAGACTCCCATCTAGATACCCCCCCCCCCCCAGGACCGAGTCCCATCTACATACCCCCCCAGGACCGAGTCCCATCTAGATACCCCCCCCAGGAACAGGCACCCATCTAGATACCCCCCCAGGAACAGACTCCCATCTAGATACCCCCCCAGGACCGAGTCCCATCTAGATACCCCCCCAGGACCGAGTCCCATCTCGATAACCCCCCACAGGAACAGACTCCCATCTAGATACCCCCCCAGGAACAGACTCCCATCTAAATACCCCGCCAATAACAGACTCCCATCTGGATACCCCCCCGGGGACAGACTTCCCTCTAGATACCCCCCCGGGGACAGACTCCCAACTAACTACCCCCCGGGGACAGACCCCCATCTAATTATACCCTTATAATACCCCTATTACAAATACATCCCCGGGGACAGACCCCCATCTAAATACATACCAGGATACAGACCGCCACCTAAATACATCCCCGGGGACAGACCCCCATCTAAATATACCCTTATAATACCCCTATTACAAATACATCCCCGGGGACAGACCCCCATCTAAATACATACCAGGATACAGACCGCCACCTAAATACATCCCCGGGGACAGACCCCCATCTAAATATACCCTTATAATACCCCTATTACAAATACATCCCCGGGGACAGACCGCCACCTAAATACATCCCCGGGGACAGACCGCCATCTAAATACATACCAGGATACAGACCGCCATCTAAATACATACCAGGATACAGACCCCCATCTAAATACATCCCCGGGGACAGACCGCCATCTAAATACATACCAGGATACAGACCCCCATCTAAATACATCCCCGGGGACAGACCGCCACCTAAATACATCCCCGGGGACAGACCCCCATCTAAATATACCCTTATAATACCCCTATTACAAATACCTGACTGGAACAGACCCCCATCTAAATACCGCATCTAGATGCCCCCCCGCCCCCCCCCAGGACCGAGTCTCATCTAGATAACCCCCCAGGACCGAGTCTCATCTAGATAACCCCCCAGGACCGAGTCTCATCTAGATACCTCCCCAGGACCGAGTCCCATCTCGATAACCCCCCACAGGAACAGACTCCCATCTAAATATCCCCCTCAGGAACAGACTCCACCCCCCCGACAGGAACAGAACCCCATCTAATTATCCTATTCCCCCTGTTACAAGACAACCCATCGAGATACCCCCCCCCAGGACCGAGTCCCATATAGATACACCCCCAGGAGCAGACTCCCATCTAGATAGCCCCCCAGGACCGAGTCCCATCTAAATACCCCCCCAGGAACAGACTCCCATCTAAATACCCCGCCAATAACAGACTCCCATCTGGATACCCCCCCGGGGACAGACTCCCAACTAACTACCCCCCGGGGACAGACCCCCATCTAATTATACCCTTATAATACCCCTATTACAAATACATCCCCGGGGACAGACCGCCATCTAAATACATACCAGGATACAGACCCCCATCTAAATACATCCCCGGGGACAGACCCCCATCTAAATACCCCACCCGGGGACAGACCGCCATCTAAATACCCCACCCGGGGACAGACCGCCATCTAAATACATCCCCGGGGACAGACCCCCATCCAGATACCCCACCCGGGGACAGACCCCCATCTAAATACATCCCCGGGGACAGACCCCCATCTAAATACATGCCCAGGAACAGACCCCCATCCAGATACCCCACCCGGGGACAGACCCCCATCTAATTATACCCTTATAATACCCCTGTTACAAATACCTGACGGGAACAGACCCCCATCTAAATAAATCCCCGGGGACAGAGCCCCATCTAAATAAATCCCCGGGGACAGACCCTCATCTAAATACATCCCCGGGGACAGACCCCTATTTAGATAGCCCACCCGGGGACAGACCCCCAACTAAATAAAACCCCGGGGACAGACCCCCATCTAAATACAGACCCCCATCTAAATACGACCCCCATCTAAATACATCCCCGGGGACAGACCCCTATTTAGATAGCCCACCCGGGGGCAGACCCCCATCTAATTATACCCTTATAATACCCCTGTTACAAATACCTGATGGGAACAGACCCCCATCTAAATAAATCCCCGGGGACAGACCCCCATGTAAATAAATCCCCGGGGACAGACCCCCATCTAAATACTAACCCCGGGGACAGACCCCCATGTAAATAAATCCCCGGGGGACAGACCCCCATCTAAATACCCCCCGCCCCGGGACAGATCCCCATCTAAATACTAACCCCGGGGATAGACCCCCATCTAAATACAGACCCCCATCTAAATACCCCCCCGGGGACAGACCCCGATCTAAATAGATCCCCGGGGACAGACCCCCATCTAAATACCCCCCCGGGGACAGACCCCGATCTAAATAGATCCCCGGGGACAGACCACCATCAAAATAAATCCCCGGGGACAGACCCCCATCGAAATAAATCCCCGGGGGACAGAACACCATCTAAATAAATCCCCGGGGACAGACCCCCATGTAAATACATCCCCGGGGACAGACCCCCATCGAAATAAATCCCCGGGGGACAGAACACCATCTAAATAAATCCCCGGGGACAGACCCCCATGTAAATACATCCCCGGGGACAGACCACCATCAAAATAAATCCCCGGGGACAGACCGCCATGTAAATAAATCCCCGGGGACAGACCCCCATCTAAATACATCCCCGGGGACAGACCCCCATGTAAATAAATCCCCGGGGGACAGACCCCCATCTAAATACATCCCCGGGGACAGACCCCCATGTAAATAAATCCCCGGGGGACAGACCCCCATCGAAATAAATCCCCGGGGGACAGACCCCCATCTAAATACATCCCCGGGGACAGACCCCCATGTAAATAAATCCCCGGGGGACAGACCCCCATCTAAATACATCCCCGGGGACAGACCCCCATGTAAATAAATCCCCGGGGGACAGACCCCCATCTAAATAAATCCCCGGGGGACAGACCCCCAACTAAATAAAACCCCGGGGACAGACCCCCATTTAGATAGCCCACCCGGGGACAGACCCCAATCTAATTATACACTTATAATACCCCTGTTACAAATACCTCCCGGGACAGACCCCCATCTATCTTCCCCCCCACCCGCCTCCGGGGACAGACCCCCATCTAAATACCATCGAAATATGCAGAGACAGAAAGAGGTGGAGGGGCAGAGATACAAAGTAAGATGTGTTCACAGAATAGAGAGGGGTGTCCCGGGACAGGTGGGAGGGAAATGCAGAGATAATCTTGCAGGAAAGGAGGAGCAGAGATGGAAAGATTCAGGGATTTGGAAGTGAGTGAGAGAAGAAATGGACTGAGAGAGAGACAGATAAAGATACAGAGAGTCACAGAAAGAGAATGACAATGGAAACTTGTGAGACTCCAGAGAGAGGCAAAGAAAGAAAGGATGTTGTGAGATACAGAGATAGGGATTTAAAGATGTGAAGAAACAGAGTTAGGAACAAAGAGGAAGGTGCAGGGAACAAGTTGCAGCAAGAGATGGAGAGAGGGAAATCTATGGGATTACATTGACTGTTCTGGAGCAGCGATTCCCAAACTATTCCCTTCGGAGCACCATCCAGCCCCCTCCCTTGTGTTAAAATAAAATCCACAGACTCCCGAAAACACAAAATCAAAATACTGAGGATGCTGGAAATCTGAAATAAAAACCGTGTTGGAAATACTGAGCATTTCCAGCACTTTGTTTTTCTATCAGTCCCGAAATCACAAACAGTCTTCTTTTCTGGATCTAGAAATTAATTTGACAATGACAAATATATTTTTATTATTACTTTCCCTCTCCGGTTAAAGCTCTTGTCGGAGAATTCCACGTGGCCAAAAGATTCTCCCTCTGCATCATCACAGCTGCAGCTTCCGAAAAGATTCTCCTTGGGAATAAGAGAAATAAAATTGATTCAAACAAAGCAAAGCATTTTTGCACAGAAATGAAACACAGCGAGAGCCCAGGACTCTCTCTCAAACTCACTGACATAAAACAATCTCTCAGTGACTTACAAACACATCCCCTGACACAGAGCCAGAGACTGGGAAGTGTAGATGTGTTTACCCTGTCATTTCCTGCTGTCTCTCTCTCTCCCTCTCTCTCTCTATTTCTCTCTGTGTGTCTCTCTACATCTGTTTCTGCCTCATTGTAAAAGCACACAAACACTGGTGACCCCCATCCCCTCTCCTGTAGAAGGATAGAGAGAGAAATCCACATTCCCATCCCTGAAAATCTGTATTCAAATGGTCCTCCGGTGTTTCATTTCACTGTCAAATTCAGCCCACAGCCTCAAACACCAGCAATATTCGGGAATGAGAACAAGCCTTTACAAACCTTCACATTTCACCCATTTCATTGCTGATTCACAGAAGTATTTGACACTCAATGAATCAATTTTTAAAGTGCTCGTCACTGTTGCAACGTTGGAAATGCTGTCGGCCATTGATGCACAGCAAGATCCCACAAGCAGCAGTCTGATAACAGTGGGCTACCCCTTCTCCGCCCCCTCTTGATTCCCTCCATGTTTCCCTCACTCTCCTGCATCTCTCTCCCTCCTATTACTCTCATTCAGAGAGACAGATGGAGAGAGAGAGAGAAATTCACGTCACTGCCCAAAACACCAGCATTATTCGGGAATTATACCGGCTTCAAGCTCCGGACTTAAATTCCAGGCCTTCAGGAGAGCTTTACACACAATGAATTCACTTCTAAAATGCACTCACTGTCACAATGCAGGGAATTCTGCAGGCAAGCTGGGCACAGCAAGATCCCAGCAATGGTGACACTTCAAAATTCAGTTTACCAAGATTTTGAGTGTGGATTTCTCTCTCTCTCTGTCTTTCTCCATCTTTCTCTGCCTTCCCTCCCTCATCCACACTCCGCCTGTCTCTCTCTCTCTCTCTCTGATTTACCTGCCACCTCCAGCTGTTTCTCTCTCTCCCTCTTTTTCTCTCCATCTGTTTCTGCCTCAGTGTTGTAATGTAAGAATTGATGCAGGGAATGTATGCACAGCGGGATCCCACAATGTGATCATAGCCAGATATCCTATCACAGTCCTCTGAAAATGCTGAACTCCATCTTTAAACTTTTCACAAGCCTTTAGACAGCTTCACGTTCAGCTCTTGTAATTATTGGCCCTCAGGAGCAGTTGAGAATCAATGAACTAATTTTTAAAGTGGTCCTCACTGTTGCAATGCAGGAAACCTGTAGGCAATCTGTGCACAGCAAGATCCCAAAGGCAACAATATGCTAATATGCAGATAATCTGTTTTTAGTGACGTAAGTTTCGAGATCGCAGAGGGAGGGACATTCCTGCAGTTTGAAAATCTCAAACACCCCTCCCCCTGTCTTTCTCCTGCTCCCTCCCCCCTGCACCCCATCCACATCTGTTTCTTTTTCTCTCGATCTGGGATTTAATCTAGATTGAAACGTCCGCTGAAATGTTTCTGTCACCGTTTAAAATAACCACACGTCACATTCGATTCATAGAGAGATACAGCACTAAAACAGGCCCTTCGGCCCAACGCTGACCATCAGCCACCCATTTATGCTAATCCTACATTAATGCCATTTTTCCCCCTCTCACATCCCCACCTTCCCTCAATTCTCCCACCACCTACCTACACGAGGGGCAATTTTTATAATGGCCAATTTACCTATCGACCCGCAAGTCTTTGGCATGTGGCAGGAAACCAGAGCACCCGGAGGAAACCCACACGGAGAACTTGCAAACTCCGCACAGGCAGTACCCAGAACCCAACCTGGGTTGCTGGAGCTGTGAGGCTGCGGTACTAACCACTTAGCAGCTGCAGGAAAGTCCCTCCCTCTGCGATCCCGAAACTTACATCACTGAAAACACATAATCTGTATATCATCATATTGCTGCCTGTGGGATCTTGCTGTGCACACATTGTGGCACCTATTGATTAATGGTTAAAATAGAGAAAGTGCGGGGGAGAGAAAAGCAGAGGAAGATGGAGAGAAAACAGAGAAATCCACACTACACCCTCAGGAAGCTGAATTTTAAAGTGTCCTCATTACTGTGCAGGAAATGTTGCTGGGCACGAGATGCACAGCAAGATCCCACGAGCAGCAATGTGATAAAAGCTAGATTTCAGTCCCCAGAAAGGGCAAAACTCCCTCTTTAAACTGGGAACAAGCTGCTGATTTTGTCTCACCATTTCAAATAACGACAAATCACATTGCTGTGTGTGGCATGTTTTTAGTTAAATTTATTAAAGGTTTAATTGGAGAAGGTGAGTGTGAAACCGAGACAGAGAAGAGAAAGCATGGGGGGAGATAGAGACACAGGGAAAGAAGGTGGAGACAGAGAGAAAGCTCAGACCTACAGTAAAATGAATTAAAATGGGCACTGTGCATCTTATTTAACTGTTAGCTTCATAGCATTGACCAAAACACCAGCAAACCTCACAGACAGGGCTGGAAGGAGCAAGGGGCAAATGGGACTCCCTCCTGGGGCTGCTCCTTTAACCCCAGGCTTTCAACCTGTTTAAAACACCAGGAGCCCCAATCCAACATGAAATGGTTAACCCAGGGCCCCAGAGAGGAAATTAAACCTCAGGCTAATAAACAGACACAACTCACGTGGGCCCTTTGGGTGCAGCCTGTGGACAAGGCCTCAGTCCGTCCCCTCTGGAGGAAGCTCCTGTCCAAGGATTCCTCGTCCCAAACGTTCCCTCTTTTCACCTTCACCGTGCAGTTTTCAGAAAGAAATTTCCTAAGGCAAGAGTGGGGGGAGAGAAAATTGATGAAAAGGCATTGTTAAACAAAATAGCACAGCAAGAGCCCAGGAATTGCCCTCGGTTACACAGACACTCTCTCAGCAACACCCAAATACAAACAAATCACAGTTAATAAACCAGAGGATAAAAGGATTGTGACAGCAACCTCCACCTCTGTGTGTGTGTGTGTGTCTGTCTCTGTATCTCTCTCTCCCCTGTCTCTGTATCTCTCTCTGTTCCTGTCACATTCGTCCCCTGTCTCTCTTTCTCTTTGTCCATATCTGTTCTTGTCCCTCTATCTCATATGTAATGTTGACTGAAAATAGCTGTGAAATATTTCTGTCTCACCATTGAAAACAACAACAAATCACACAGCTGTGTGTGTTTTTAACTATTAAAGGTTTAAAGAGAGAGACAGAGAGAGAAATCGAAACTCAGAACTTCAGTCAAATGAACTGAAATGAATCGGGAACATTTGACACTCAGTGAATTGTTTGTTAAAGTGTTCGTCACTGTTGCAATGTTGGAAACACTGAATGCCATTTGTGCACAGCAAGATCCCACAATTTCATTTCACCCTCAAATTCACAGCACTGCCCAAAACACCATCATTACTCGGGAATTATACCGGCTTCAAGCTCAGGACTTTAATTCCAAGCCTTCAGATAATGCAAATATGCAGATAATCTGTTTTTAGTGCACAGAAAGATCCCAGCAATGGCGACACTTCAATATTCAGTGTACCAAGCTTTTGAGTGTGGATTTCTCTCTCTCTCTCTCTCTCTCTCTCTCTCTGTCTTTCTCGATCTTTCTCTGCATTCGCTCCCTCACACACACTCTGCCTGTTTCTCCCTCTCTCTCTCTCTCTCTCTGTTTAACCTGCCACCTCCAGCTGTTACTCACTCTCCCTCTTTTTCTCTCCATCTGTTTCTGCCTCAGTGTTGGATGAAGGAATTGATGCAGAGAATGTATGCACAGCAGGATCCCACAATGTGATCATAGCCAGATATCCCATCACAGTCCTCAGAAAATGCTAAACTCCATCTTTAAACTTCGAACAAGTCTTTATCCAGCTTCACGTTCAGCTCTTGTAATTATTATAAAATTCTTGTGAAAACACAGAGAAATTCACATTCAGACCCTCAGGAAGCTGAATTTTAAACTGTTGTCATGGACAAAATGCTGGAGGGCACTATAAGCACAGCAAGATCCCACAAGCAGCAATGTGATAATAGACAGATTTCAGTCCCCAGAAAGAGCAAATCCCTCTTTAAACTGGGAACAAGCTGCTGATTTTGTCTCACCATTTCAAATAACGACAAATTACATTGCTGTGTGTGGCATGTTTTTAGTTAAATTTATTAAAGGTTTAATTGGAGAAGGTGAGTGTGAAACCGAGACAGAGAAGAGAAAGCATGGGGGGAGATAGAGACACAGGGAAAGAAGGTGGAGACAGAGAGAAAGCTCAGACCTACAGTAAAATGAATTAAAATGGGCACTGTGCATCTTATTTAACTGTTAGCTTCATAGCATTGACCAAAACACCAGCAAACCTCACAGACAGGGCTGGAAGGAGCAAGGGGCAAATGGGACTCCCTCCTGGGGCTGCTCCTTTAACCCCAGGCTTTCAATCTGTATAAAACACCAGGAGCCCCAATCCAACATGAAATGGTTAACCCAGGGCCCCAGAGAGGAAATTAAACCTCAGGGTCATAAACAGACACAACTCACGTGGGCCCTTTGGGTGCAGCCTGTGGACAAGGCCTCAGTCCGTCCCCTCTGGAGGAAGCTCCTGTCCAAGGATTCCTCGTCCCAAACTTTCCCTCTTTTCACCTTCACCGTGCAGTTTTCAGAATGAAAATTCCTCAGGGGAAAGAAGGAGAAGACAATTGGATTAAAATACAAAGCGAGGACATTTTTAAACAAAATTGCACAGCAAGAGCCCAGAGTTTCCTCTCTCAGTTACACAGACAATCAGCAATATTCAAATACAATCAAATCACAGTTATAAAGCAGATTGAGACAGAGAGAGCACAAACACAGATACACAGACACACACACTGAATCAGACTGGGGAATGTGTCCACTCTCTGCAGACAGAGAGTGAAAGGTGGGTTTTGTGATTGGAACTGAGATCTTCAAACCCAGTTTATATCCTGAGTGAGCTGTTTGCAAACTCCACCCCTTGAGCGTTTGACATGTTGGGCTGTCTCTCAATCTCCTGCCTCGGGGGCGGGGGAGGGGGCCTGTCCATTGATATGTTAATCCCAGGACAGGACCTTCCTGACTTTTACAGTCCATTGATATGTTAATCCCAGGACAGGACCTTTCTGACTTTTACAGTCCATTGATATGTTAATCCCAGCACAGCAATGCTTTCAGACATCTCTTAGTTCATTTTAAACCTTTAATTCTTTCCCTGCAGTTTCAAAATATCAAACACTGATCCAAACCTCCCCCCTCAAACCCTCACACTAAACCCACAAAAAAGACAGAGGCGCAAGGGAAGAGCCAACTGTGTAACAGCCCCGACAATCACATTTCTCTGCAGCACCTGTGGAAGAAGAGCTTGTCACTCTAGAATTGGCCTTTATCGCCACTCCAGGCGCTGCTCCACACACCACTGATCCACCTCCAGGCACTTACCCATTGTCTCTCGAGATAAGGAGGCCAAAGAAGAAACCCACAATACAGGACTGGGCAGATAATGGGGATTGTTACTGAGGTTGTGTTTGGGGATTTTTACTGACATCAGTGTGGATTTTAAAGTGTGTCTCCCCTTCCCTCACATCTAAAGTCTCTCAGTGTTGTTGTTGTGTGTTGACAGCTTTTCCAGTGTCCAGTCCCTTTCAACTTTTAATAAAATCTGTGGAACACAAAGAAATGTAAAGTTTCTCCCACAAGCTGTTTTGTCCTCCCTCTTTCACTGTCTTTCTCTGTCACTGCCCTATCTCTCTCTCTCTGTCTCTCTCAGGACTGGGCAGACACTGGGGATTGTTACTGAGGTTCTGTTGGTCATTTTTACTGACATCCGTGTGGATTGTAAAATCTGTCTGGGTGTGTGTGTGTGTGTGTGTGTGTGTGTGTGTGTGTGTGTGTGTGTGTGTGTGTGTGTGTGTGTGTGTGTGTGTGTGTGTGTGTGTGTGTGTGTGTGTGTGTGTGTGTCTCTGTGTGTGTCTCTGTATGTCCCTTCATGGATGTGTCTGTGTGTGTCTGGATGTGTGTGTGTGAGAGAGAGAGAATATCAGGGTCACCTCGCTCCATCTTATCTCTCCTTCTCTCTCTGTTTCTCCTTCTCTCTCCCTCTCTCAATCCACCTCTCTCATAGAAACATAGAAAATAGGAGCAGGAGCAGGCCATTCGGCCCTTTGGGCCTGCTCCGTCATTCAATAAAGATCATGACCGATGGTCTAATTCAGTACCCTGTTCCCACTTTCTCCCCATACCCCTTGATCCCTTTGACATTAAGAAATATATCTCTCTCCTCCATGAATATATTTAATGACTTGGCCTCCACTGCCTTCTGCGGTAGAGAATTCCACAGGTTCACCACCCTCTACCCCATCCATCTCTCCCCCTCTATCTCCGTCTCCACCCTCTATCTCCGTCTCCACACTCTATCTCCCTCTCCCCCCTCTATCTCCCTCTCCCCCCTCTATCTCCCTCACACCCTCTATCTCCCTCACACCCTCTATCTCCCTCTCCCCCTCTATCTCCCAATCCCCCTCTATCTCCCTCACCCGCTCACTCTCCCTCACCCCCCATCTATCTCCCTCTCCCCCTCTATCTCCCTCTGCCCCTTTATCTCACTCTCCCCCTCTATCTCACACATCTCCTCGATCTCACACATCCCCTCGATCTCACTCTTCCCCTCGATCTCACTCTTCCCCTCTATCTCACTCTTCCCCTCTATCTCACTCTCCCCCTCTATCTCACTCTCTCCCTCTATCTCACTCTCTCCCTCTATCTGTCTCTCCCCCCTCTATCTCCCTCTCCCCCTCTATCTCCCTCTCCCCCTCTATCTCCCTCTCCCCCTCTATCTCACTCTCCCCCTCTATCTCACTCATCTCCTCTATCTGTCTCTCCCTCCACTATCTCACACACCCCCAATATCTCCCTCTCCCCCTCTATCTCACTCTCCCCCTCTATCTCCCTCTCTCCCTCTCCCGCTCTCTCTCCCTCTCCCCCCTATCTCCCTCTCCCCCTCTATCTCCCACTCCCCCTCAATCTGTCTCTCGCCCTCTATCTCACACACCCCAAATATCTCCTTCTCCCCCTACATCTCCCTCTCCCCGTCTCTCTCCCTCTGCCCCTCTCTCTCCCTCTGCCCCTCTATCTCACTCCCCCCTCTATCTCACTCGTCCCGTCTATCTGTCTCTCCCCCCACTATCTCACATACCCCCAATATCTCCCTCTCCCCCTATATCTCCCTCTCCCCCCTCTCTCTCCCTCTGACCCCCTATATCTCCATCACCCCGTCTCTCTCCCTCTGCCCGTCTCTCTCCCTCTGCCCGTCTCTCTCCCTCTGCCCCTCTATCTCACTCTGCCCCTCTATCTCACTCTCCCCCTCTATCTCACTCTCCCCCTCTATCTGTCTGTCTCTCCCTCTATCTGTCTGTCTCTCCATCTATCTGTCTGTCTCTCTCCCTCTATCTGTCTCTCTCCATCTATCTGTCTCTCTCCATCTATCTGTCTCTCCCCCCTCTATCTCACTCTCCCCCTCCTCCTGACACTCACTCTCTCTCCATCTACCTCTGTCTCTGCCACTCTCTCTGTCTCTCTCTCTGTCCCTCCTTCTGTCTTTCCCTCTCTATCTCTATGTCTTTCTCCTTCTATCTCTCTCTCTGTCGCTCTATCTTAATCTTTCTCTCTCTGCCCCTCCATCTGCCTTTTCCTCTCTGTCTCTCCCTCTCTCTCCTTCTATCTGTGTCTCTCTCTCTCTCTGTCTCTCCATCTGTCTTTCCCTTTCTGTCTCTCCCTCTCTCTCCATCTCTCTGTCTCTGCCTCTCTCTCTGTCCCTCCATCTGTCTTTCCCTCTCGGTCACTACCTCTCTCTCCTTCTATCTCTGTCTCGCTCTCTGTTCCTCCAAATGTCTTTCGCTCTCTGCCAATCCCTCTCTCCTTCTCTCTGTCTATCCCTCTCTCTCCTTCTCTCTCTCTCGGTCCCTCCATCTGTATCCACCCCCCACCACCTGTCACTCCCTCTCTCTCCTATCTATGTCTCTCGCTCTCTATCCCTCCATCTATCCTTCCCTCTCTGTCACTCCATCTCTCTCCTTCTCTCCCTTTCTCTCCCTTACTCTCTCTCTCTGTCTTTCCATCTGTCTTTCTCTCCCTGTCACTCCCTCTCTCTCCGTCCATCTCTGCCTCTCTCTATCTCTGTCTCTCCATCTGTCTTTCCCTCTCTATGTCTGTCCATCGATCTCCTCTCTCTCTCTGTCTCTCCATCTGTCTTTCCCTTTCTATCACTCCCTCTCTCTCTCCTTCCATCTCTGCCTCTCTCTGTCTCTCCATCAGTCTTTCCCTTTCTGTCACTCCCTCTATGTCCTTCTATCTCTCTCTCTCTCTCTCTCTATCCCTCCATCAGTCCTTCCCTCCCTGTCACTCCATCACTCTCTCTGTCTCTCAGTCTGTCCCTCTATCTGTCTTAGCCTCCCTGACACTCCCTCTCTCACCTTCTATCTCTGGATCTCTCCCTGTCTCTCCATCTGTTTTTTCCTCTAACCCCTCTCTCCTTCTCTCTCACTCTGTCCCTCCATCCGTCTTTCCCTCCCTGTCACTCCCACTCTCTCCTATCTCTGTCTTTCTCTCTGTCTTTCCTTGTGAATTTCCCTCCCTATCACTCCCTCTCACTCGTTCTATCCCTGCCTCTCTCCCTGTCCCTCCATCTGTCTTCCCACACCCCACCCATCACTCCGTCTCTCTCCTTCTATCTCTGTCTCTATCTCTCTATCCCTCCATCTGTCCTTCCCTCCCTGTGACTCCATTTCTCTCCCTTTCTCTCTCTCTCTCTCTCTCTCTCTGTCCCACCATCTGTCTTTCCCTCTCTGTCTCTCCCTCTCTCTCCTTCCATCTCTGCCTCTCAGTCTCTCTGTCCATCCATCTGTCTTTACCTCTCTGTCTCTCCCTCTCTCTCCATCTATCTCTGTCTCTCTCTCTCTGTCTTTCCATATGTCTTTCCCTTCCTGTCACTCCCTCTCTCTCCTTCCATCTCTGCCTCTCTCTCTCTCTGTCTCTCCAACTGCCTTTCCCTCTCTGTCTCATCCACACTCTCCTTCTCTCTCTGTCTCTGCCTCTCTCTCTGTCTCTCTCTCTCTGTCCCTCCATCTGCCTTTCCCTCTCTGTTGCTCCCAATCTCTCCTACTATCTCTGTCTCTCTCTCTGTTCCACCATTTGTCTTACCCTCTCTGTCACTCCCACTCTCCTCCTCTCTATCTCTCCCTCTCCCTCCTTCACTTTCTCACCGTCCCTCCATCTGTCTTTCCCCCCGTGTCACTCCCTCTCTCTCCTTCTATCTCTGACCCTCTCTCTCTCCGTCCGTCTGTCATTCCCTCCCTGTCTCTCCATCTCTCTCCTTTTATCTCTATCTCTCCATCTTTCTGTCCCTCTCTGTCTCTCCCTATCTCTCCTTCTCTCTCTGTCTCTCACTTTGTCCCTCTGTCTGTCTTTCCCTCCCTGTCACTCCCTCTCTCTCCTTCTATCGCTGTCTTTCTCTCTGTCTCTCCATCTGTCTTTCCCTCCCCATCACTCCCTCTCTCTCCTTCCATCTCTGTCTCTCCAACTGCCTTTCCCTCTCTGTTTCTCCCAATCTCTCCTTCTATCTCTGTCTCTCTCTCTCAATCCCTCCATCTGTCCATCTGTCCTTCCCTCCCTGACACTCCCTCTCTCTCCTTCTCTCCCTGTCCCTCCATCTGTCTTTCCCTCCCAGTCTCTCCCTCTCTCTCCTTCTATCACTGTCTCTCTCTCTCTGTCTTTCCATCTGTCTTTCCCTTCCTGACATTCCCTCTCCCTCCTTCCATCTCTGCCACTCTCTCTCTCGCTCTGTCTCTCCAACTGCCTTTCCCTCTCTGTCTCTCCCAATCTCTCCTTCTCTCTTTGTCTCTGCCTCGCTCTCTGTCCCTCCATCTGTCTTTCCCTCTCTGTCTCTCCCCTCTCTGCTTCCATCTCTGTCTCTCTCTCTCTATCTCTCCATCTCTCTTTCCCTCCCAGTCACTCCCTCTCACTCTTTCAATCTCTGTCTCCCCCTCTCTCTCCTTCTATCACTGTCTCTCTCACTGTCTTTCCATCTGTCCTTCCCTCCCTGTCACTCCCTCTCTCTCCTTCCATCTCTGCCTCTCTCTCTTTTTCTGTCTCTCCAACTGCCTTTCCCTCTCTGTCTCTCCCAATCTCTCCTTCTCTCTCTGTCTCTGCCTCTCTCTCTGTCCCTCCATCTGTCTTTCCCTCTCTGTCTCTCCCTCTCTCTCCTTCTATCTCTGTCTCTCTCTGTCAATCCCTCCATCTGTCCATCCGTCCTTCCCTGCCTGACACTCCATCTCTCTCCTTCTCTCTCTGTCTCTCTCTCTGTCCGTCCATCTGTCTTTCCCTCGCTGTCACTCCCTCTGTCTCCTTCCATCTCTGCCTCTCTCTCTCTATCTGTCTTTCCCTCTCTGTCTCTCCCTCTCTCTTCTTCTACCACTGTCTCTCTTTCTCTCTTTGAATCTGTCATTCCCTCCCTGTCACTCCCTCTCTCTCCTTCCATCTCTGCCCCTCTCTCTCTCTCTGTCTCCAACTGCCTTTCCCTCTCTGTCTCTCCCTCTCACTCCTTCTATCTCTGTCTCTCTCTCTCTATCTCTCCATCTCTCTTTCCCTCCCAGTCACTCCATCTCACTCTTTCAATCTCTGTCTCTCCCTCTCTCTCCTTCTATCACTGTCTCTCTCACTGTCTTTCCATCTGTCCTTGCCTCCCTGTCACTCCCTCTCTCTCCTTTCATCTCTGCCTCTCTCTCTTTCTCAGTCTCTCCAACTGCCTTTCCCTCTCTGTCTCTCCCTCTCTCTCCTTCTATCTCTTTCTCTCTCTGTCAATCCCTCCATCTGTCCATCCGTCCTTCCATGCCTGACACTCCCTCTCTCTCCTTCTCTCTCTGTCTCTCTCTCTGTCCATCCATCTGTCTTTCCCTCCCTGTCTCTCCCTCTGTCTCCTTCCATCTCTGCACCTCTCTCTGTCTCTCCATCTGTCTTTCCCTCCCTGTCACTCCCTCTCTCTCCTTCCATCTCTGCCCCTCTCTCTCTCTCTGTCTCCAACTGCCTTTCCCTCTCTGTCTCTCCCAATCTCTCCTTCTGTCTCTGTCTCTGCCTCTCTCTCTGTCTCTCTCTCTGTCCCTCCATCTGTCTTTCCCTCTCTGTCTCTCTCTCTCTATCTCTCCATCTCTCTTTCCCTCCCAGTCACTCCCTCTCTCTCCTTCAATCTCTGTCTCTCCCTCTCTCTCCTTCTATCACTGTCTCTCCATCTGTCTTTCCCTCCCCATCACTCCCTCTCTGTACTTCCATCTCTGCCTCTCTCGCTGTCTCTCCATCTGTCTTTCCCTCTCTGTCTCTCCCTCTCTCTCCTTCTTTCACTGTCTCTCTCCCTCTGTCTTTCCATCTGTCTTTCCCTCCCTGTCACTCCCTCATTCTCCTTCCATCTCTGCCTCTCTCTCTCTCTCTCTCTGTCCCTCCATCTGCCTTTCCCTCTCTGCCTCTCCCAATCTTTCCTTCTCTCTCTGTCTCTGCCTCTCTCTCTGTCCCTCCATCTGTCTTTCCCTCTCTGTCTCTCCCTCTCTCTCCTTCCATCTCTTTCTCTCTCTGTCAATCCCTCCATCTGTCCATCCATCCTTCCCTGCCTGACACTCCCTCTCTCTCCTTCTCTCTCTGTCTCTCTCTCTGTCCATCCATCTGTCTTTCCCTCCCTGTCTCTCCCTCTGTCTCCTTCCATCTCTGCACCTCTCTCTGTCTCTCCATCTGTCTTTCCCTCTCTGTCTCTCCCTCTCTCTCCTTCTACCACTGTCTCCCTCTCTCTGTCTTTCCATCTGTCATTCCCTCCCTGTCACTCCCTCTCTGTCCTTCCATCTCTGCCCCTCGCTCTCTCTCTGTCTCCAACTGCCTTTCCCTCTCTGTCTCTCCCAACCTCTCCTTTTCTCTCTGTCTCTGTCTCTCTCTCTGTCCCTCCATCTGTCTTTCCCTCTCTGTCTCTCTCTCTCTATCTCTCCATCTCTCTTTCCCTCCCAGTCACTCCCTCTCTCTCCTTCAATCTCTGTCACTCCCTCTCTCTCCTTCCACCACTGTCTCTCCATCTGTCTCTCCCTCTGTCTTTCCATCTGTCTTTCCCTCCCTGTCACTCCCTCACTCTCCCTCCATCTCTCTGTCTCTCTCTCTCTGTCCCTCCATCTGCCTTTCCCTCTCTGTCTCTCCCAATCTCTCCTTCTCTCTTGTTCTCTGCCTATCAGTCTCTCTCTCTGTCCCTCCATCTGACTTTCCCTATCTGTCTCTCCCAATCTCTCCTTCTCTCTCGTTCTCTGCCTATCAGTCTCTCTCTCTGTCCCTCCATCTGCCTTTCCCTCTCTGTCTCTCCCTCTCTCTCCTTCTATCTCTGTCTCTCTCTCTCAATCCCTCCAGCTGTCCATCCGTCCTTCCCTCCCTGACAGTCCCTCTCTCTCCTTCTCTCTCTGTCTCTCCAAATGCCTTTCCCTCTCTGTCTCTCCCAAACACTCCTTCTCTCTCTCTCTCTGCCTCTCTCTCTGTCTCTCTCTCTGTCCCTCCATCTGTCTTTGCCTCTCTGTCTCTCCCTCTCTCTCCTTCTATCACTGTCTCTCCCTCTCTGTCTTTCCATCTGTCTTTCCCTCCTTGTCACTCCCCCTCTCTCCTTCCATCTCTGCCCCTCTCTCTTTCTCTCTGTCTCTCCAACTGCCTTTCCCTCTCTGTCTCTCCCAATCTCTCCTTCTCTCTCTCTCTCTGTCTCTCTCTCTGTCTCTCTCTCTGTCCCTCCATCTGTCTTTCCCTCTCTGTCTCTCCCTCTCTCTCCTTCTGTCTCTGTCTCTCTCTCTCTCCATCCCTCCACCTGTCCATCGGTCCTTCCCTTCCTGTCACTCCATCTCTCTCCATCTCTCTCTGTCTCTCTCTTGGTCTCTCCATCTGTCTTCCCACCCACCCCCATCACTCCATCTCTCTCCTTCTATCTCTGTCTCTCTCTCTCTCTATCCCTCCATCTGTCCTTCCTTCACTGTCACTCCATCTCTCTCCTCTCTCTGTCTCTCACTCTGTCCCTCCATCTGTCTTTCCCTCTCTGTCACTCCCTCCCTCTCCTTCTATCTCTGTCACTCCCTCTCTGTCTTTCTATTTCTATCTCTGTCTCTCTCTCTCTGTCTCTCCATCTGTCCTTCCCTCACTGTCACTCCATCTCTCTCCTCTCTCTTTCTCTCACTCTGCCCCTCCATCTGTCTTTCCCTCTCTGTCACTCCCTCCCTCTCCTTCTATCTCTGTCTCTCTCTCTGCTATCACTGACACTGGGAGAGAGACAGAGGGACGGAGGGTTAGATATGAAGGCGTAGAGAGGGACAAACTTGGAGAGAGAGAGAGATTGTTGAGTTGGATGAAGAGGATAATGTAAGATATATTAACTTGATTTAATCCTTCACTGCTGTGTACACAAACATATTTGAGATAGGTATGGAGAGAAAACGAACATCGGGAGAGGGAGGAATGCAGATGAAGTTGGGGCCCAGGCAGACACTTTTGATGATCCAGAAGGAATAGCCTCCATTATAAATATTCAGCCAGCTATTCCACTGTGGGAACCATCACACCCTCATGATATTGTTTGCGGAAATTTCATGCTGGCTTATTGGTTAATTTTTAAACCTGTGATTGATAGATTCTTGTTAACCAAAGGTATTAAGAGATAAAGGGCAAAGGTGGGATATATGGTGTTAGTTAGATCACAGATCAGCCCTGATCTCACTGAATGCTGGAACAGGGTCGAGGGGTTAAATTGCCTCCTCATCTTCCTATGTCTGATGTTAAATATCCTTCTTTCACTCTCAGACACCCTGTCTGTCTGTTTCTCTCTCTATTTCTCTCATTCTCTCTCTCTCTCTGTCTGTTTCGGACAGTGTAGAGTGAGATTCACTCTGTATCCACCCCATGATGTTCCTGTCCTGGGACTGTTGGATGGGACAGTGTCGAGGGAAATTTACTCTGTGTCAAACCCAACATTGTGCTTGGCTTGGGAATATTTAATGGGACAGTGTAGCTGGAGATTTACTGTGTATCCCTGGAATTTTGAAGGCTCAGGTGTGATTTGATGATTGTTTTCAAGATAATAAGGGAAACTGATGGGGTAGACAGAGAGTAACAATTCCCACTGGCTGCAGAGTCTAGAACATGGGGGCATAGTCTAAAAATATAAACCGAGTCTAAAAACCTTTCAGGAGTGAAATGAAGAAACACTTCAACACACCAGGTGTGGTATCAGTTTGGAACTCTCTTCCACAAACAGCAATTGATGCTGAGACACTTGTTAATTTTTAAATCTGAGTTTGATAGATTTTTGTTAACCAAAGGTATTAAGGGGCAAAGATAGGTACATGGAGTTAGATCACACATCAGCCATGAGCTCATGGAATGACAGAACAGGGTTGAGGGGCCAAATGGCCTCCTCCTCTTCCTCTGTCCTACGCCCAATATCCTGCGATCACGCTCTGTGTCTTGGTCTCTGTCTCCCTCTTTGTCTCTCTGTCTGTCTGTCTGTCTGTCTGTCTCTCTCTCTCTCCTCTCATCTGTGGAAATCCACACACATCAGTCAGCCATTTTAGGTTCATTTTCAGTGGCCATTTTATGTTCCCACAACACTGGGACATTTATCGCTGTCTATCCCAAACCATCTCTCTTTGTAGTCTATTTGTGTTCTCCTCACAGCTTATTGTCCCACCTAACCTAGTATCTCTCTCCTTTGCTCCGTCTCACTCACGCACTCTCCCCCCTCTCTCTCCCCCCCCATTTCTCTCTCCCCCCATTTCTCTCTTCCCCCCCACCCCCCCCCCCCCCCGCAATCTCTCTTTAAGTGTCCTGTTATCACATCCTTTATTATAGATTCGACCATTTTCCCTATGACTGATGTTAGACGAACAGGTCTTTAGTTCCCTATTTTCTCCCTCCTTCCTTTTGTAAATAGTGGGGTTACATTTGCTACCTTCTAATCTGACTCTCTCACTCTGCCTCTCTCACACTGCCTCTGTCCCTCGCTATCTGACTTTCCCCCCTCTCTCTCTCTCTATCTCTCCCTCTCTGTCTTTTTCTCTCTCTCGCTCTATCTCTCCCTCTCTCTCTCTCCCTCTGTCCACGTCTCAATTTGTGCCCCCCTCACACCATCGCTCCCTCTCTCTCTGTCTCTCTCTATCTTTCTGTCTGCCTCTCTCTCTCTCTCTGCCTCTCTCTCTCTCTGTCTCTCTCTCTCTCTGCCTCTCTCTCTCTCTCTGCCTCTCTCTCTCTCTGTCTCTCTCTCTCTCTCTCTGCCTCTCTCTCTCTCTCTGTCACTCCCTCTCTCTCTTTCGCTGCCTCTGTCCACGTCTGAGTTTGTGTCGACTCCACACCATCTCTCCCTCCCTCTCTCACTCCCTCTCTCCCTCCCTCTCTCCCTCCCTCTCTCCCTCCCCCTCTCTCTCTCTTTCTCCCTCTCTCCCTCCCTCTCTCTCTCTGTCTCTATCTCAGAGTTACAGCTCAGATGATTAACCTCTTTATCCATGTGTTATGAACACGGGACTTTGTCTCTCTCCCATTTTCCAGGATGTTGCCAGGACTGGAGAATTGTAGCCATGAGGACAGGCAGGGGTTGTTGTCCTTGGAACAGAGAAGGCTGAGGGGAGATCTGATTGAAATGTACAAAATGTTGAGGGTCCTGGATAGAGTGGAGGTGAAGGGCAGAGAACCATAGCAGAAAGGTCAGTGACCAGGGGGCATAGATTTAAAGTGATTGGCAGAAAAATTAGAGGGGAGTTGAGGAAAATCTTTTTCACCCAGAGGGTCGCGATGGTCTGGAACTCACTGCCTGAAAGGGTAGTTGAGGCAGAGACCCTCAACTCATTCAGAAGGAGTCTGGATAGATACCTCAAGTGCGGTAAGCTGCAGTGCTCGGACCAAATGCTGGAAGGTGGGATGAGAATCTGTTGATCGTTTTTCGGCTGGCACAGAGAGGATGGGCCAAGTGGCCTCTTTCTGTGCCTTAAAATTTCTATGTTGCCTTCACCAACTCTATTTTTCCCTCTGTTACCCTCTGAATCCCAGTCTCTCCCTCTCTGTTACCCTCTGAATCCCAGTCTCTCCCCCTCTGTGACCCTCTGAATCCCAGTCTCTCCCTCTCTGTTACCCTCTGAATCCCAGTATCTCCCTCTCTGTTACCCTCTGAATCCCAGACTCTCCCTCTCTGTTACCCTCTGAATCCCAGACTCTCCCTCTCTGTTACCCTCTGAATCCCAGTCTCTCCCTCTCTGTTACCCTCTGAATCCCAGTCTCTCCCTCTCTGTTACCCTCTGAATCCCAGTCTTTCCTGCTCTGTTACCCTCTGAATCCCAGTATCTCCCTCTCTGTTACCCTCTGAATCCCAGTCTCTCCCTCTCTGTTACCCTCTGAATCCCAGTCTTTCCTGCTCTGTTACCCTCTGAATCCCAGTATCTCCCTCTCTGTTACCCTCTGAATCCCAGTCTTTCCTGCTCTGTTACCCTCTGAATCCCAGACTCTCCCTCTCTGTTACCCTCTGAATCCCAGTCTCTCCCTTTCTGTTCCCCTCTGAATCCCAGTCTCTCCCTCTCTGTTCCCCTCTGAATCCCAGTCTTTCCCGCTCTGTTACCCTCTGAATCCCAGTCTCTCCCTCTATGTTTCCCTCTGAATCCCAGTCTCTCCCTCTCCGTTACCCTCTGAAGCCCAGCCTCTCCCTCTCTGTTACCCTCTGAATCCAAGACTCTCCCTCTCTGTTACCCTCTGAATCCCAGTCTCTCCCTCTCTTTCTCTCTCTCCCTCCCTGTCTGTTTCTTTCTCTCTCGCTGTCTCTCTCTGTCTCTCAGTGTCTCTCCCTCTCTCTCTCTCTGCCTCTGTCCACACCTCTGTCTCTCTCACACCATCTCGCCCTCCCTCTCTCTGTCTCTCCCTCTCTCTGCCTCTCCATCTCTCTCTCTCCTTTTACTTTGTCTCTCCCTATCTCCCTTTCTCACCCTCTGTCCATGACTCTGTTTACATCTCTCTCATTCTCTGTCTCTGCCTATCTCTCTCTCTCTCTCTCTCTGTCTCTGTCCATGACTCCATTTGTGCCTCCCTTACACCATCTCTCCCACTCTCTCTGTCCCTCCATCCGTCTTTCCCTCTCTGTCACTCCTCCTCTCTCCTTCTATCTCTGTCTATCTCTATCTATCCCTCCATCTTTCCTTCCCTCCCTGTCACTCCATCTTTCTCCTTCTCTCTCTGTCTCTCACTTTGTCCCTGTATCTGGCTTTCCCTTCCTGACACTCCCTCTCTCTCCTTCGCTTTCTGTCTCTGCCATTCTCGCTGTCTCCTTCTCTGTCTCTCCGTCTCACTCCTTCTATCTCTGTCACTCCCGCTCTCTCTCTGTCTCTCTCTCTGTCCAACCATCTGTCTTTCCTTCTCTGTCTCTCCCTCTCTCTCCTTCTCTCTCTTCCTCTCTCTCTGCCTCTCTCTCTGTCCCTCCATCTGTCTTTCACTCTCTGTCACTCCCTCTCTCTCCTTCCATCTCTGTCTCTCTCTCTGTCCCTCCATCTGTCTTCCCCTCCCCTGTCACTCCCTCTCTCTCCTTCTATCTCTGCCTCTGTCTCTCTGTCTGCCCCTCAGTCTGTCTTTCCCTCTCTGTCACTCCCTCACTCTCCTATCTCTATCTCTCTCTCTCTATCCCTCCATCTGTCCTTCCCTCCCTGTGACTCCATTTCTCTCCCTGTCTCTCTCTCTGTCCCTCCATCTGTCTTTCCCTCTCTGTCTCTCCACACTCTCCTTCTATCTCTGTCTCTCTCTCTCTCTGTCTCTCCAACTGCCTTTCCCTCCCTGTCACTCCATCTCTCTCCTTCTCTCTCTCTCTCTGTCCCTCCATCTGTCTTCCACCCCCCATCACTCCCTCTCTCTCCTTCTCTCTCTCTCTATCCCTCCATCTGACCTTCCCTCCCTGTCACTCCATCTCTCTCCTTCTCTCTCCGTCTCTCACTTTGTCCCTCCATCTATCTTTCCCTCTCAGTCTCTCCCTCTCACTCCTACTCTCTCTGTCTCTCACTGTGTCCCTCCATCTGTCTTTCCCTCTCTGTCTCTCCCTCTCTCTCCGACTCTCTGTCTCCGCCTCTCTCTTTGTCTCTCTCTGTCTCTGACCCTCCATCTGTCTTTCCCTCACTTGCACTCCCTCTCTCTCTCCTTCTATCTCTGTCTCTCTCTTTGTCCCTCCATCTGTCTTTCCCTCCCTGTCAATCCCTCTCTCTCCTTACATCTCTGCCTCACTCTCTCTGTCCCTCCATCTGTCTTTCCCTCTCTGGCTCTCCGTCTCTCTCCTTCTCTCACTGTCTCTGCCTCTCTCTCTGTCCCTCCATCTGTCTTTCCCTCCCTGTCACTCTATCTCGCTCCTTCTCTCTTTGTCTCACACTCTGTCCCTCCATCTGTCTTTCCCTCCCTGACACTCCCTCTCACTCCTTCTCTCTCTGTCTCTCTCTCTGTTATCACTGACACTAGGAGAACGACAGAGGGAGGGAGGGTTCGATATGACGGCATAGGGAGGGCTGCAGTGAGGGACTAACGTGGAGAGAGAGAGATTGTTGAGGTGGATGAAGAGGATAATGTAAGATATATTAATTTGATGAAATCCTTCACTGCTGTGTGCACAAACATAGAAGAGAAAGGTATGGAGAGAAAACGAACATCGGGAGAGGGAGGAATGCAGATGAAGTTGGGGCCCAGACGGACACTTTTGATGATCCAGAAGGAATAGCCTCCATTTTAAATATTCAGCAAGCTATTCCACTGTGGGAACCATCACACCCTCATGATATTGTTTGTGGAAATTTCATGCTGGCTTATTGGTTAATTTTTAAACCTGTGATTGATAGATTCTTGTTAAACAAATGTACCAAGAGATAAGGGGCAAAGGTAGGATATATGGTGTAAGTTACATCACAGATCAGCCCTGATCTCATTGAATGCAGGAACAGAGTTGTGGGGTTAAATTGCATCCTCCTCTTCCAATATCCTTTGTTAAATATCCTTCTTTCTCTGTCAGTCACCCTGTTAGTCTTTGTCTCTCTGTTTCTCTCTTTCTGTCTCTCTCTCTGTCTGTTTCAGACAGTGTAGAGTGAGATTCACTCTGTATCCACCCCATGATGTTCCTGTCCTGGGACTGTTGGATGGGACAGTGTAGAAGGAGCATTACTCTGTATCTAATCCATGCTGTACCTGTCTGGGGAATGTTGATGGGAGAGTGGAAACAGAGAGTTCTGGGACCAGGGTCCTCATGGGGAGGACTTAATGGTGCCTCCTAATTGACCAGTTAGCAATATTAGTGCTCCAGGGATGAAAGGGACATTGGCTGAGTGGATACAACATTGGCTGAGAGAGTGGACAATGGTTGTTTCAGACTGGAGGGAGGTATACAGTGGAGGTTTATATTAGGACCACTGATCTTTTTGATATATACTAATGACTTGGACTTGTGTTTCCAGGGCATAACTTCAATGTTTGCCAATGTTTGTGTCATCTGCAATGTAATAAACCGAGAAGGGACTAGTAGCAGACTTCAGGAGGAGAGAGGCAGTCTGGTGAAATGGAACACACAAGAACAAATGAATTAGGAGAAGGAGTAGGCCATTCGGCCCCTCGAGCCTGCTCTGCCATTCAATGGCTGATCTGATTGTGAACTCAACTCCACTTTCCTGTCTGTGTCCCATAACCCTTGACTCACTAATTGATCAAAAATCTATCGAACTCAGCCTTGAATATATTCAATGATCCAGCCTCCACTGCTCTCTGGGGAAGAGAATTTTACAGACTGACCCCCCTCTGAGAGAAACACATTTCTCCTCATCTCAGTTTTAAATGGACAGTCCCTAATTTTTAAACTGTGTCCCCTAGTTCTAGTCTCCCCAACAAGGGGAAACATCCTCTCAGCATCCACCCTGTCCAGTCCCCTCGGGACCTGAGATGTTTCACTCAGATCACCTCTCATTCTTCTAAACTCCAGTGGGTATAGACCCAGCCTGTTCAACCTTTCCTCATAAGATAACCCCTTCATCCCAGGAATCAGTCCAGTGAACCTTCTCTGAACTACTTCGAATGCAATTATATAATTTCTTCAGTAAGGAGACCAAAAGTGTCCACAATCCTGCAGACGTCGTCTAACTTATGCCCTGTACAGCTGTAACAACACTTCCCTACTTTGATATTCTATTCACCTTGCAATAAACAACAACATTCCATTTGCCTTCCTAATCACTCGCTGTAGCTACACGGTCACATTTTGTGATTCATGTACCAGGACACCCAGATCCCTCTGTACCGTACAGTTCTGCAGTCTCTCTCCATTTCAATAATATAATGATTTTTATTCTTCCTGCTAAAGTGGACAAGCTCACATTTTCCCACATTGTACTCCATCTGCCAATTTTTTCCTCACTCACTTAACCTATGGAAATCTCTTTGAAGACACTTTATGTCCTCTTGACAGCTTACTATCCAACCTATCATTGGACAGACACAGGGCAGGTTAACTTCAATGCTGAGAAATGTGAAGTGATGCATTTTGGAAGGAAGACTGAGTGATATAAACTAAATGGTACAATGTTAGAATGGGTGACAGGACAGAGAGATCTGGGATTTCATCAATGTTCCCTGTTCTACCCAAAAGATTCAATTTGGCGCTTGGAATCTGTGAGTTGAATTTAGCTTCATCCTGAAAAGTGTTAGCAAACGTGTTGGGAAATGTGTCAAAAGCTGTTTCCATTCAGACATTCCTGCATTGTGGAAATGTGAGCGATCTTTGCAGAGACAGGAAATAGAGTTGTTTGAATGGACCTGCAGGTTTTAGTTGATGCAATAAGGTGAGAATTTGAATTGTGTCCCTTCCAGATACACAGAATTGAAGGTATTTACAGAACACCACATGAAGTAGTTTACCAATGTCTGACAAACTTCAAAGACTTCAAACACATGGAAGAAGAGGCGAAGGGAACAATATACAAAACCTCAGTCAGTCAGACAAAAGCAGGAGGAAAATGAATCTCTTTTTATGGGTTTTAATTTGAAGGCCTGAGCTGATGATTGAAAAAGTAGGAGTTCAAATCCCACGCTGGGCTGTTGTGAATTTGAATTTTGTTTTTTCTAAAAATAAACATAAAGCTGGAATTAAAAAACCTCTGGGTTGGAATGATTCACTCCTGTCTACTAGTGCAAAGCCCGTGTGTGTCTCAGTTTTGCTGTATTTATTAATGATTTAAGATGATGGGGTAGAATGCAACATACCCAAGTTTACCAATGACACAAAAATAGGCAGCATTGTAAGCAGTGTAGCTGGAAGCAGAACAATGCAAAGAGATATCTGAAGTGAATGGTTAAAACTGTGGTAGATAGATTTCAATGTCAGTAAAAAAGACTAGAACAGAGTACTTTATAAATGGTGAAAAGATAGAAACACTGGAGGTCCAAAGAGACTTGAGGGGTCCATGTCCATTTGAGTGCAGAATAGATTTACCAGAATGATAACTGGACTCCAAGGGTTAAATTACAAGGTGATATTACACAAACTGGGAATAATTCCCTGGAATTTAGGAGGATCAAGGTGATTTGATCAAAGATGTTGAGATATTAAGGGGAACTGATGGGGTAGTTTGAGAGAAACTATTTCAGCAGCTTTGGAATATATGAACAGGAGTAGGCCATTCAGCCCATCGAGCCTGCTCCGCCATTCAATACTATCATGGCTGATCATCCACTTCAATGTGTTTTTCCCAGACTATCCTCATACCCTTTATGTCATTGGTATTCAGCAATCTGTCAATCTCTGCTTTAAACATACTCAATGACTGAGCTTCCACAGCCCTCTGGGATAGAGAATTCCTAAGATTCACAACCCTCTGAGTAATGACATTTCTCCTCATCTCTGTCCCAAGTGGCTTCCCCCTTATTTTGAAATTGTGTCCCCTGGTTCTAGACTCCCCAACCAGGAGAAACATCTTACCTACATCTACCCTGTCTATCTATAACGTTACCCCAGGGTCTCCACACAGCCTGTCTCCCCGTCCCCCTGCTTCTAAAGTGTCTCAGGGTCTCCTGGCACTTTCTATCTCTCTGCTTCTGTCTCTATCCCTCACTATCTCTCTGTTCTCTCTCCATTTCTATCTCTCCCTATCTCTCTGTTACTCTACCTCTGTTCCTCTCTCTCTGTCTATCACTCTCTCCCACCATGTTGGTTATCATTGGGGGTTGAGTTAAATCACAGACCAAATAAACACTTCACCTGTCTGCCCCGGAATAAATAGCAAAATGTGTGGATATTTTATGTCTGTATTCAGACAATATAGACAGGAGTGTATATTATATGATGGGATGCTGCAAATCGATTTACACTAGTACTGTCGGAAAAACAACTTAAAAAGAATTATTCACAAGTCGAGTCCAACTTAACGAAAGATTTGACCCGATAAGGTAATAAATGCCAAAAGTCTGGAGTTTTTTGGAGTACGTTAAGCTTTACTCTGTCTGGCTTTCAGAAATTAAACATTACACATGCACTGCGAGATTAAAGATTATACATAGGTTAGGTTACATAGAATTTTGGAAGGACTAACAAGGCTAGGGAATATCCAATGAATGGTAGGATCATAGGAAGTACCGAGTGTCAGAGGGATCTTGGTGTACTTGTCCATAGATCACTGAAGGCTGCAGCGCAGGTAGACAAGGTGGTTAGGAAGGTATATGGGATACTTGCCTTTATTAGTTGAGGCATAGAATATAAGAACAGGGAGGTTATGATGGAGCTGTATAAAACACTGGTTAGGCCACAGCTGGAGTACTGTGAACAGTTCTGCGCACCACACTATAGGAAGGATGTGATTGCACTGGAGAGGATGCAGAGGAGATTGACCAGGATGTTGCCTGGGCTGGAGCATTTCAGCTATGAAGAGAGACTGAAAAGGCTGGAGTTGTTTTCCTCAGAGCAGAGAAGGCTGAGGGGGGACCTGATTGAGGTGTACAAAATTATGAGGGGCATTGATAGGTTAGATAGGAAGAAACTTTTTCCCTTAGCGGAGGGGTCAATAACCAGGGGGCATAGATTGAAGGCAAGGGGCAGGAGGTTTAGAGGGGATTTGAGGAAAAGATTTTTCTCCTGGAAGGTTATTGGGTGATTTGATGAAGGTTTACAAAATAATAAGGGAAACTGATAGGGTGGACTGAGAGTAAATATTCCCTTTGGCTGCAGAGTCTGGAACTTGGGGCATAGTCAAAAAATATAAACAGTGGCCACTTTGACTTCATCCCATCGTGTCGTATGTACATTCTCACATATAGCAGGTATAGCAGCACATATATAACAGGATAACAGGTATAACTGTAGTTATAGTATTCAGCTGAAAATTGATCAGTTACATTGTTATTTCAGTCCATATTTACAGTACACACGGTACCTTACTGTTGTAATCAAGTCATATAGTGTCTATTCATCCCACTGGGGCAAAATGTCACTGGCTCAACATTCTCACCAAATACTAAAGCATTCCACAATGCAAGACTCACAAATTCAACACAAGTTTCCTTTTCTGAGTCTCGCTGGTCTGTTCTGATTCTCTGAGGGATTACTGATGCTTATCCTCCACATGAGCAGTCGTCCTAATCCCGTGTGCCTGTCCTGCTCCCAAACCCGGCATCCGCTTACATTAAGGCAAGTGATACAGGAGCGTCTCAGTGACTGAGGCAGATGAGTCTTGAGGCTGAGCCGGGCACAGTGAGTGACCCGGGTTAATCCGACACTCCAGGGACAGTTTAAACTGAACTGTACTCTGTATCTAACCCGTGCTGTACCTTCTCTGAGAGTGTTCGATGGGGCAGTGCAGACGAGGAGAGTTATTCCTTACCCATTTTAAATATCGAGAAGTGAATATCCAAGAGATTGTTTTAAATGTGATGAGGGTTTCTGCCTCTACCATCCTTTAGAGTCATAGAGAGATACAGCACTTATACAGGCCCTTCGGCCCACCCAGTCTGTGCCGTCCATCAACCACCCATTTTATACTAATCCTTTCAGGCAGTGAGTTCCAGACACCCACCAGCCACTGGGTGAAGAAACTATTGATGTGTTTCGTTCAGTTAAGTTTGATGTCAATGTTTCCCCAGGATGTTGATGCTGGGTGATTCAGCGATGGGATAATGCTTTGAATGCCAAGGGGAGGTGGTTGGATTCTCTCTTGTTGCAGATGGTCATTGCCTGGCACTTGTGTGACGTGAATGTTACTTTCCACTGGTCGGCCCAAGCCTGAATGTTGTCTGGGTCTTGGTGCATGTGGCTATGGATTGCTTTATTATCTGAGGCAAAATACTGTGGATGCTGGAAATCTGGAAAGCATCGAGCTGAATCACTGACTCTGTTTTTTTCTCCACAGATGCTGCTTGACCTGCTCAGTATTTCCAGTATTTTCTCCTGGGATCTCAGCTGAAGATGGTTGAGCCTCGGACACTACCCTGAGGAACTCCTGCAGTGATGTCCTGGGACTGAGATGATTGACCTCCAACAACCACAACCATCTTCCTTTGTGCTCGGTATGAGTCCAACCAGCGGATTCCCACTGACTTCAGTTTTACTCGGGCTCCTCGATGTCACACTCGGTCAAACGCTGCCTTGATGTTAAGGTCAGTCTCTCTTCCCAGTAGCAGACAGGAGTGAATCGTTCCCTTTGACCCGTTGTACACTGAACAAGCTGTGTTTCTTCACAGCCTGATACAGGACTGTACACGGCCGATTAATGTAGCCCATCAAACACTCCCAGAGCAGCTTCAGCACAGCTTAGGAACAGAGTACAGTTCCTTCAACATTCTCTCTCTGTCTCTCCCTCCTGCTATCTCTGACATTAGGAGAGAGACAGAGGGAGAGAGGGTTAGTTATGAAGGCAGAGAGAGGGCTGAAGAGAGGGACAAAGTTGGAGAGAGAGAGATTGTTGAGGTGGATGAAAAGGATAATGTAAGATATATTAATTTGATGTAATCTTTCACTGCTGTGTACACAAACAGAAAGAGATAGATTTGGCAGAAAAACACATCGGCAGAGAGGGAAATGTAGATGAAGTTGGGGCACAGGCAGATACATTTGATGATCCAGAAGGAACAGCCTCCATTTTAAACATCCAGCAAGCTATTCCACTGTGGGAGCCATCACACCCTCATGATATTTGATGTGCAAATTTCTTGCTGGCATATTGGTTAATTTTTAAATCTGTGATTGATAGATTCTTGTTTACCAAAGGTATTAAGAGATAAGGGGCAAAGGCAGGATATATGGTGTAAGTTACATCACAGATCAGCCAAGATCACATTGGATGCCGGAACAGGATTGTGGGGTTAAATTGCATCCTCCTCTTCCGATATCCCCTGTTAAATATCCTTCTTTCTCTTTTAGTCACCCTGTCAGTCTATGTCTCTCTGTTTCTCTCTTTCTGTCTCTATCGGACAGTGTAGAGTGAGATTCACTCTGTATCCACCCCATGATGTTCCTGCCCTGGGAGTGTGTGATGGGACAGTGCAGAGGGAAATTTACTCTGTGTCAAACCCAACCTTGTGCTTGGCTTGGGAATATTTAATGGGACAGTGTAGTTGGAGATTTACTCTGTATCCCTGGAATTTTGAAGGCTCAGGTGTGATTTGATGATTGTTTTCAAGATAATAAGGGAAACTGATAGGGTAGACAGAGAGTAACAATTCCCACTGGCTGCAGAGTCTAGAACATGGGGGCATAGTCTAAAAATATAAACCTAGTCTAAAAACCTTTCAGGAGTGAAATGAAGAAACACTTCAACACACCAGGTGTGGTATCAGTTTGGAACTCTCTTCCACAAACAGCAATTGATGCTGAGACACTTGTTAATTTTTAAATCTGAGTTTGATAGATTTTTATGAAACCTCTCTGTCACTCCCTCTCTCTTCTCCCATCTCTGCCTCTCTCTGTCTCTCCATCTGCCTTTCCATCTCTGTTGCTCTCACTCTCTCCTTCTCTCTCTGTCTCTCTCTCTCTCTGTCTCTCCATCAGTCTCCCCACCCATCACTCCCTCTCTCTCCTCCTATCTCTGCTTCTCTCTCTATCCCTCCATCTGTCCGTCCCTCCCTGTCACTCCATCTCTCTCTGTCTCTCACTCTGTCCCTCCATCTGTTTTTCCCTCCCTCTGTCACTCCCTCTCTCTCCTTCTATCTCTCTCTCTCTGTCGCTCTATCCCTCCATCTATCCTTCCCTCCCTGTCACTCCATCTCTCTCCTTCTCTCTTTGTCTCTATCTCCGTCTCTCCATCTGTCTTTCCCTTCCTGTCGCTCCCTCTCTCTCCTTCTATCTCTGTCTCTCACTCTCTGTCTCTTCATCTGCCTTCCCAACCCCCTGACAATCCCTCTCTCTCCTTCAATCTCTGTCTCTGCATCTCTCTCTGCCTCTCTCTCTGCCTCTCTCTCTGTCTCTCTCTCTTTCCCTCCATCTGCCTTTCCCTCTCTGTCACGCCCACTCTTTCCGTCTTTCTCTGTCTCTCTCTCTCTCTATCCATCCATCTGTCCTTCCCTCCCTGTCACTCCTTCTCTCTCTGTCTCTCTCTCTGTCCCTCCATCTGTCTTTCTCTCCATGACACTGCCTCACTCTCCTTCTATCTCTGTCTTTCTCTCTGTCTCTCTATCTGTCTTTCCCTCTCTGTCTCTCCGTCTCTCTTCTATCTCTGTCTCTGCCTCTCTCCTTCGATCTCTGTCTCTGCCTCTCTCTCTGTCTCTCTCTCTGTCCCTCCATCTATCCTTCCCTCCCTGTCACTCCATCTCTCTCCTTCTCTCTCTGTCTCTCACTCTCTCCCTCCATCTGTCTTTCCCTCTCTGTCTCTCCGTCTCTCTTCTTCTATCTCTGTCTCTGCCTCTCTCTCTGTTTCTCTCTCTGTCCCTCCATCTGTCTTTCCCTCTCTGTCTCTCCCACTCTCTCCGTCTCTCTCTGTCTCTCTCTCTGTCCCTCCATCTGTCAAAGAACAAAGAACAGGACAGCACAGGAACAGGCCATTCGGCCCTCCAAGACTGCGCCGATCTTGATGCCTGCCGAAACTAAAACCTTCTGCACTTCCGGGGTCCGTATCCCTCTATTCCCATCCTATTCATGTATTTGTCAAGATGTCTCTTAAACATCTCTATGGTCCCTGCTTCCACCACCTCCCCCGGCAACAAGTTCCAGGCACTCACCACCCTCTGTGTAAGGAACTTGCCTCGCACATCCCCTCTAAACTTTGCCCCTCTCACCTTAAACCTCTGTCCCGTAGTAACTGACTCTTCCACCCTGGGAAAAAGCTTCTGACTATCCACTCTTTCCATGCCACTTATAACTTTGTAAACCTCTATCATGTCGCCCCTCCACCTCCGTCGTTCCAGTGAAAACAATCCGAGTTTATCCAACCTCTCCTCATCGCTAATGCCCTCCAGACCAGGCAACATCCTGGTAAATCTCTTTGGTACCCTCTCCAAAGTCTCCACATCCTTCTGGTAGTGTGACGACCAGAATTCTAAGTGTGGCCTAACTAAAGTTCTGTACAGCTGCAACATGACTTGCCTATTTATATACGCTGTGCCCCGACCGATGAAGGCAAGCATGCTGTATGCCTTCTTGACTACCTTATCCACCTGTGTTGCACTTTCAGTGACCTGTGGACCTGTACGCCCAGATCTCTCTGCCTGTCAATACTCCGAAGGGTTCTGCCATTTACTGTATACCTCCCACCTGCATTAGACCTTCAGAAATGTATTACCTCACATTTGTCCGAATTAAACTCCATCTGCCATTTCTCCGCCCAAGTCTCCAACCGATCTATATCCTGCTGTATCCTCTGACCATCCTCATCACTATCCGCAACTCCACCAACCTTTGTGTCGTCCGCAAACTTACTGATCAGACCAGCTACATTTTCCTCCAAATCATTTATATATCCTACAAACAGCAAAGGTCCCAGCAGTGATCCCTTCGGAACACCACTAGTCACATCCCTCCATTCAGAAAAACACCCTTCCACTGCTACCCTCTGTCTTCTATGAACGAGCCAGTTCTGTATCCATTTTACCTTTCCCTCTCTGCCACTCCCTCTCTCTCCTTCTATCTCTGTCCCTCTCTCTGTTCCTCCATCTGTACTTCCCTCTCTGTCACTCCATCTCTCCCGCTCTACTTCTCTCTGCCTCTCCCTCTCGCTCCTTCCCTCTCTCTGTCCCTCCATCTGTCTTTTGTCACTCCCTCTCTCTCTGTCTATCTCAGTCTCTGCCTCTCTCTCTATCCCTCCATTTGTCTTTCTCTTTCTGTCACTCCCTCTCTCTCCTTCTATCTTTGTCTCTCTCCATCTATCCCCCCATCTGTCCTTCCCTCAATGTCACTCCATCTCTCCCATTCTCTCTCTGTCTCGCACTTTGTCCCTCCATCTGTCTTTCCCTCCCTGATACTCCCTCTCTCTCCTTCCATCTCTGTCTTTCTCGCTGTCTTTCCATCTGTCTTTCCCTCCCTGTCACTCCCTCTCTTTCCTTCCATCTCTGCCTCTCTCTCTGTCTCTCCATCTGTATTGCCCTCTATGTCTCTCCCTCTCTCTCCTTCTATCTCTGTCTTTCTCTCTCTCTGTCCCTCCATCTGTCTTTCCCTCCCTGACACTCCCTCTCTTTCCTTCCATCTCTGTCTCTCTCTCTGTCCCTCCATCTGTTTTTCCCTTCCTGTCACTCCCTCTCTCTCCTTCTATCTCTGTCTCTCTCTCTCTGTCTCTTCATCTGCCTTCCCCACCCCGTGACAATCCCTCTCTCTCCTTCTATCTCTGTCTCTCTTCTATCCCTCGATCTGTCCTTCCCTCCCTGTTACTCCATCTCTCTCCTTTTCTCTCTGTCCCCCGCTCTGTCCCTCCATTTGTCTTTCCCTCACTGTCACTACCACTCTCTCCTTCTATCTCTGTCTCTCACTCTGTATTTCTCTCCCTGTCACGCCCTCTCTCTCTTTCCATCTGATTCTCTCTCTCTCTGTCTGACCATCTGTCGTTCCCTCTCTGTCTCTCCATCTCTCTTCTTCTCTCTCTGTCTCTCCATCTGTCTCTCCCCCACTCCCCCGTCACTCCCTCTCTCTCCATCTATCTCTGTCTCCTCCTCTCTCTATGTCCCTCCATCTGTCCTTCCCTTTCTGTCTCTCCCTCTCTCTCCTTATATCTCTGTCTCTGCCTCTCTCTCTGTCTCGCTCTCTTTCTCTCCAACTGCTTTTCCCTCTCTGTCTCTCCCTCTCTCTCCTTCTCTCTCTGTCTCTCCATCTGTCTCTCCCCCACTCCCCCGTCACTCCCTCTCTCTCCATCTATCTCTGTCTCCTCCTCTCTCTGTGTCCCTCCATCTGTCCTTCCCTTTCTGTCTCTCCCTCTCTCTCCTTATATCTCTGTCTCTGCCTCTCTCTCTGTCTCGCTCTCTTTCTCTCCAACTGCTTTTCCCTCTCTGTCTCTCCCTCTCTCTCCTTCTCTCTCTGACTTAACCTCTCTCTCGGTCTCTCTCTCTGTCCCTACATCTGCCTTTCCCTCTCTCACTCCCTCTCTCTCCTTCTCTCTCTGTCCCTCCATCTCTGTCATTCCCTCTCTCTCATTCTCTCCCTGTCTCTCACTCTGTCCCTCTATCCGTCTTTCCCTTCCTTACACTCCCTCTCTCTCTTCTTTCCCTCTCTGCCACTCTCTCTGTCTCTCTCTCTGTCCCTCCATTTGTCTTTCCCTCTCTGTCTCTCTCCTTCTATCTCTGTCTCTCTCTCTATCTCTCCATCTGTCCTTCCCTCCCTGTCACTCCCTCTCTCTCCTTCTCTCTCTGTCTCTCTCTTTGTCTCTCCATCTGTCTTTCCCTCTCTCACTCCCTCTCTCTCCTTCTCTCTCTGTCCCTCCATCTGTCTTTCCGTCTCTGTCACTCCTTCTCTCTCTGTCTCTCATACTTACATTAATGCAAGTGATACAGGAGCGTCTCAGTGACTGAGGCAGGTGAGTCTTGAGGCTGAGCTGGGGACAGTGAATGACCCGGGTTAATCCGACACTCGAGGGAATGTTTAAACTGAACTGTACTCTGTATCTAACCCGTGCTGTACCTTCTCTGAGATTGTTCGATGGGGCAGTGCAGACAAGGAGACTCTGATAGGGTAGACAGAGAATAACTATTCCCACTGGCTGCGGAGTCAGGAACTTGTGGGCCGAGTCTAAAGATCTAAACGTAGTCTCAAAACCTTTCAGGAGTGAATTGAAGAAACACTTCAACACACCAGGTGTGGTATCAGTTTGGAACTCTCTTCCACAAACAGCAATTGATGCTGAGAAACCTGTAAATTTTTAAATCTGAGATTGATAGATTCTTGTGAACCAAAGGTATTAAGAGATAAGGGGCAAAGGTGGGATATATGGTGTTAGTTAGATCACAGATCAGCCCTGATCTCACTGAATGCTGGAACAGGATCGAGAGGTTAAATTGCCTCCTCATCTTCCTATGTCTGATGTTAAATATCCTTCTTTCACTCTCAGTCACCCTGTCAGTCTGTTTCTCTCTTTCTGTCTCTCTCCATGTCTCTATCGGACAGTGCAGAGTGAGATTCACTCTGTATCCACCCCATGATGTTCCTGTCCTGGGACTGTTGGATGGGACAGTGCAGAAGGAGCATTACTCTGTATCTAATCCATGCTGTACCTGTCTGGGGAATGTTGATGGGAGAGTGGAAACAGAGAGGTCTGGGACCAGGGTCCTCATGGGGAGGACTTAATGGTGCCTCCTAATTGACCAGTTAGCAATATTGGTGCTCCAGGGATGAAAGGGACATTGGCTGAGTGGATACGACATTGGCTGAGAGAGTGGACAATGGTTGTTTCAGACTGGAGGGAGGTATACAGTGGAGGTTTATATTAGGATCACTGATCTTTTTGATATATACTAATGACTTGGACTTGTGTTTACAGGGCATAACTTCAATGTTTGCCAATGTTTGTGTCATCTGCAATGTAATAAACAGGGAAGGGACTAGTAGCAGACTTCAGGAGGATAGAGGCAGTCTGGTGAAATGGAACACACAAGAACAAATGAATTAGGAGCAGGAGTAGGCCATTCGGCCCCTCGAGCCTGCTCTGCCATTCAATGGCTGATCTGATTGTGAACTCAACTCCACTTTCCTGTCTGTGTCCCATAACCCTTGACTCCCTAATTGATCAAAAATCTATCGAACTCAGCCTTGAATATATTCAATGATCCAGCCTCCACTGCTCTCTGGGGAAGAGAATTCCACAGACTGACCCCCCTCTGAGAGAAACACATTTCTCCTCATCTCAGTTTGAAATGGGACGTCCCTAATTTTTAAACTGTGTCCCCTCGTTCTAGTCTCCCCAACAAGGGGAAACATCCTCTCAGCATCCACCCTGTCCAGTCCCCTCGGGACCTGAGATGTTTCACTCAGATCACCTCTCATTCTTCTAAACTCCAGTGGGTACAGACCCAACCTGTTCAACCTTTCCTCATAAGATAATCCCTTCATCCCAGGAATCAGCCCAGTGAACCTTCTCTGAACTACTTCGAATGCAATTATAGAATTTCTTCAGTAAGGAGACCAAAAGTGTCCACATTCCTGCAGACGTCGTCTAACTTATGCCCTGTACAGCTGTAACAACACTTCCCTACTTTGATATTCTATTCACCTTGCAATAAACAACAACATTCCATTTGCCTTCCTAATCACTCGCTGTAGCTACACGGTAACATTTTGTGATTCATGTACCAGGACACCCAGATCCCTCTGTACCGTACAGTTCTGCAGTCTCTTTCCATTTCAATAATATACTGATTTTTATTCTTCCTGCTGAAGTGGACAAGCTCACATTTTCCCACATTGTACTCCATCTGACAATGTTTTGCTCACTCACTTAAACTATGGAAATCTCTTTGTACACTTTATGTCCTCTTGACAGCTGGTGAAATGGTCAGACACAGGGCAGGTTAACTTCAATGCTGAGAAATGTAAAATGATGCATTTTGGAAGGAAGGCTGAGGAGAAGCGATATAAACTAAATGGTACAATGTTAAAATGGGTGCAGGGACAGAGAGATCTGGGATTTCATTTGTGTCACTTTTTACATCTAAAAGATTCAATTTGGGGCTTGCAATCTCTAAATTGAATTTAGCTTTATCCTGAAAAGTGTTAGCAAACGTGTTGGGAAATGTGTCAAAAGCTGTTTCCATTCAGACATTCCTGCATTGTGGAAGTGTGAGCTATCTTTGCAGAGACAGGAAATAGAGTTGTTTGAATGGACCTGCAGGTTTTAGTTGATGCAATAAGGTGAGAATTTGAATTGTGTCCCTTCCAGATACACAGAATTGAAGGTATTTACAGAACACCACATGAAGTAGTTTACCAATGTCTGACAAACTTCAAAGACTTCAAACACATGGAAGAAGAGGAGAAGGGAACAATATACAAAACCTCAGTCAGTCAGACAACAGCAGGAGGAAAATGAATCTCTTTTTATGGGTTTTAATTTGAAGGCCTGAGCTGATGATTGAAAAAGCAGGAGTTCAAATCCCACACAGGGCTGTTGTGAATTTGAATTCTATTTTTTCTTTAAAAAAACATAAATCTGGAATTAAAAAGCCTCGAGGTTGGAATGATTCACTCCTGTCTACTAGTGCAAAGACCGTGTGTGTCTCAGTTTGCTGTATTTATTAATGATTTAAGATGTTGAGGTAGAATGCAACATACCCAAGTTTACCAATGACACAAAAATAGGCAGCATTGTAAGCAGTGTAGCTGGAAGCATCAAATTACAAAGAGATATTAATATCTTAAATAAATGGGCAAAACTGTGGTCGTTAGATTTCCATGTCAGTAAAAAAGACTAGAACAGAGTACTTTATAAATGGTGAAAAGATAGAAACACTGGAGGTTCAAAGAGACTTTGGGGGGTCCATGTCCATTTGAGTGCAGTGTAGATTTACCAGAATAATAACTGGACTCCAAGGGTTAAATTACGAGGTGATATTACACAAACTAGGGATTTATTGCCTGGAATTTAGGAGGATCAAGGTGATTTGTTCAAAGGTGTAGAGATATTAAGGGGAACTGATGGCATAGTTTGGGAGAAACTATTTCAGCAGCTTGGGAACATAGGAACAGGAGTCGGCCATTCAGCCCATCGAGCCTGCTCTGCCATTCAATACGATCCTGGCTGATCATCCACTTCAATGCCTTTTTCCCAGACTGAGCTTCCACAGCCCACTGGGGTAGAGAATTCCAAAGATTCACAACACTCTGAGCAAAGACATTTCTCCCCATCTCAGACCTAAGTGGCTTCCTCCTTATTTTGAAATTGTGTCCCCTGGTTCTAGACTCCCGAACCAAAGGAGACATCTTACCTGCATCGAACCTGTCTATCCCTTTTAGTATTTAGTATGTTTCAATAAGATCACCTCTCATTCTTCTAAACTCCAATGAGTATAGGCCCAACCTGTTCAACCATTCCTCATAAGATAACCCCTTCATCCCAGGAATCAGCCGAGTGAACCTTCTCTGAAGTGGTTCCAATGCATCCAGGCCTGACCATTTATCCACTTTGAAAGTTGCCAAACACCTTCATATTTCCCTCTCACTCTGTTTATCCCATCCAATATTTCACACTCCTCCTCTTTAACTACAATATCTGCATTGTTCCCCCTCTTTTATAAAGACGGACCCAGAGCATTCATTCAGAACCGTGCCCACATCTCCCAACTCCACAGGTAAACATTCAGCATAATTTTCATGCTTTTGTACTCAAAGTCTCTATTTATGAAGCCTAAGATCCCATATGCTTTGCTGACTACTTTCTCAATATGTCCTGCCACCTTCAAAGATGTATGTACATGTATCCCCAGGTCTCTCTGTCCCTGCACACTCCCTAGAACTGGGCCATTAAGTCTATATTCCCTCTCCCTATCCCTTCTGCCCATCTCACATTTCCCTGTATTAAATTCCTTCTGCCACTTGTCTGCCCATCCCACTCACCTATCTATGTCCTGTTGTAGTCGATTGGTGTCACCTTCACTGTTTGCATCTCCTCCAAGTTTGTTAACGGCAAATATTAAAATTTTACAAGAAGCACTGACTTTTGGGGAACACTGTTGTCTACCATCTTCCAGTCTGAAAAACAACCATTTACCACAACTCCCTGTTTTCTGTCCTTTCACCAATTTTTGATCCAAGCTGACACTGGCCCTCCTATCCCATGAGCCTCAGTTTTGTTAACCAGAATTTTATGTGCTACTTTGTCAAACGCTTTCTTCAAATCCATATAAAATCCATTGCATTCCCTTCATCAACCTTCTCTGTCACAATGCAGGGAATTCTGCAGGCAAGCTGGGCACAGCAAGATCCCAGCAATGGTGACACTTCAAAATTCAGTTTACCAAGATTTTGAGTGTGGATTTCTCTCTCTCTCTGTCTTTCTCCATCTTTCTCTGCCTTCCCTCCCTCATCCACACTCCGCCTGTCTCTCTCTCTCTCTCTCTGATTTACCTGCCACCTCCAGCTGTTTCTCTCTCTCCCTCTTTTTCTCTCCATCTGTTCCTGCCTCTCTCTCCTTCTGTCTCTGTCTCTCTCTCTCTCCATCCCTCCACCTGTCCATCGGTCCTTCCCTTCCTGTCACTCCATCTCTCTCCATCTCTCTCTGTCTCTCTCTTGGTCTCTCCATCTGTCTTCCCACCCACCCCCATCACTCCATCTCTCTCCTTCTATCTCTGTCTCTCTCTCTCTCTATCCCTCCATCTGTCCTTCCTTCACTGTCACTCCATCTCTCTCCTCTCTCTGTCTCTCACTCTGTCCCTCCATCTGTCTTTCCCTCTCTGTCACTCCCTCCCTCTCCTTCTATCTCTGTCACTCCCTCTCTGTCTTTCTATTTCTATCTCTGTCTCTCTCTCTCTGTCTCTCCATCTGTCCTTCCCTCACTGTCACTCCATCTCTCTCCTCTCTCTGTCTCTCACTCTGTCCCTCCATCTGTCTTTCCCTCTCTGTCACTCCCTCCCTCTCCTTCTATCTCTGTCACTCCCTCTCTGTCTTTCTATTTCTATCTCTGTCTCTCTCTCTCTGTCTCTCCATCTGTCCTTCCCTCACTGTCACTCCATCTCTCTCCTCTCTCTTTCTCTCACTCTGCCCCTCCATCTGTCTTTCCCTCTCTGTCACTCCCTCCCTCTCCTTCTATCTCTGTCTCTCTCTCTGCTATCACTGACACTGGGAGAGAGACAGAGGGACGGAGGGTTAGATATGAAGGCGTAGAGAGGGACAAACTTGGAGAGAGAGAGAGAATGTTGAGTTGGATGAAGAGGATAATGTAAGATATATTAACTTGATTTAATCCTTCACTGCTGTGTACACAAACATATTTGAGATAGGTATGGAGAGAAAACGAACATCGGGAGAGGGAGGAATGCAGATGAAGTTGGGGCCCAGGCGGACACTTTTGATGATCCAGAAGGAATAGCCTCCATTATAAATATTCAGCCAGCTATTCCACTGTGGGAACCATCACACCCTCATGATATTGTTTGCGGAAATTTCATGCTGGCTTATTGGTTAATTTTTAAACCTGTGATTGATAGATTCTTGTTAACCAAAGGTATTAAGAGATAAAGGGCAAAGGTGGGATATATGGTGTTAGTTAGATCACAGATCAGCCCTGATCTCACTGAATGCTGGAACAGGGTCGAGGGGTTAAATTGCCTCCTCATCTTCCTATGTCTGATGTTAAATATCCTTCTTTCACTCTCAGACACCCTGTCTGTCTGTTTCTCTCTCGATTTCTCTCATTCTCTCTCTCTCTCTGTCTGTTTCGGACAGTGTAGAGTGAGATTCACTCTGTATCCACCCCATGATGTTACTGTCCTGGGACTGTTGGATGGGACAGTGTCGAGGGAAATTTACTCTGTGTCAAACACAACATTGTGCTTGGCTTGGGAATATTTAATGGGACAGTGTAGCTGGAGATTTACTCTGTATCCCTGGAATTTTGAAGGCTCAGGTGTGATTTGATGATTGTTTTCAAGATAATAAGGGAAACTGATGGGGTAGACAGAGAGTAACAATTCCCACTGGCTGCAGAGTCTAGAACATGGGGGCATAGTCTAAAAATATAAACCTAGTCTAAAAACCTTTCAGGAGTGAAATGAAGAAACACTTCAACACACCAGGTGTGGTATCACTTTGGAACTCTCTTCCACAAACAGCAATTGATGCTGAGACACTTGTTAATTTTTAAATCTGAGTTTGATAGATTTTTGTTAACCAAAGGTATTAAGGGGCAAAGATAGGTACATGGAGTTAGATCACACATCAGCCATGAGCTCATTGAATGACAGAACAGGGTTGAGGGGCCAAATGGCCTCCTCCTCTTCCTCTGTCCTACGCCCAATATCCTGCGATCACGCTCTGTGTCTTGGTCTCTGTCTCCCTCTTTGTCTCTCTTTCTGTCTGTCTGTCTGTCTCTCTCTCTCTCCTCTCATCTGTGGAAATCCACACACATCAGTCAGCCATTTTAGGTTCATTTTCAGTGGCCATTTTATGTTACCACAACACTGGGACATTTATCGCTGTCTATCCCAAACCATCTCTCTTTGTAGTCTATTTGTGTCCTCCTCACAGCTTATTGTCCCACCTAACCTAGTATCTCTCTCCTTTGCTCCGTCTCACTCACGCACTCTCCCCCCTCTCTCTCCCCCCCCATTTCTCTCTCCCCCCATTTCTCTCTTCCCCCCCACCCCCCCGCAATCTCTCTTTAAGTGTCCTGTTATCACATCCTTTATTATAGCTTCGACCATTTTCCCTATGACTGATGTTAGACGAACAGGTCTTTAGTTCCCTATTTTCTCCCTCCTTCCTTTTGTAAATAGTGGGGTTACATTTGCTCCCTTCTAATCTGACTCTCTCACTCTGCCTCTCTCACACTGCCTCTGTCCCTCGCTATCTGACTTTCCCCCCTCTCTCTCTCTCTATCTCTCCCTCTCTGTCTTTTTCTCTCTCTCGCTCTATCTCTCCCTCTCTCTCTCTCTACCTCTGTCCACGTCTCAATTTGTGCCTCCCTCACACCATCACTCCCTCTCTCTCTGTCTCTCTCTATCTTTCTGTCTGCCTCTCTCTCTCTCTCTGCCTCTCTCTCTCTCTGCCTCTCTCTCTCTCTCTCTCTGTCACTCGCTCTCTCTCTTTCGCTGCCTCTGTCCACGTCTGAGTTTGTGTCGACTCCACACCATCTCTCCCTCCCTCTCTCCCTCCCTCTCTCCCTCCCTCTCTCCCTCCCTCTCTCCCTCCCTCTCTCCCTCCCTCTCTCTCTCTCTCTTTCTCCCTCTCTCCCTCCCTCTCTCTCTCTGTCTCTGTCTCAGAGTTACAGCTCAGATGATTAACCTCTTTATCCATGTGTTATGAACACGGGACTTTGTCTCTCTCCCATTTTCCAGGATGTTGCCAGGACTGGAGAATTGTAGCTATGAGGATAGGCAGGGGTTGTTGTCCTTGGAAAAGAGAAGGCTGAGGGGAGATCTGATTGAAATGTACAAAATGTTGAGGGTCCTGGATGGAGTGGAGGTGAAGGGCAGAGAACCATAGCAGAAAGGTCAGTGACGAGGGGGCATAGATTTAAAGTGATTGGGAGAAAAATTAGAGGGGAGTTGAGGAAAATCTTTTTCACCCAGAGGGTCGTGATGGTCTGGAACTCACTGCCTGAAAGGGTAGTTGAGGCAGAGACCCTCAACTCATTCAGAAGGAGTCTGGATCGGCACCTCAAGTGCGGTAAGCTGCAGTGCTCGGACCAAATGCTGGAAGGTGGGATGAGAATAGGTTGATCGTTTTTCGGCTGGCACAGAGAGAATGGGTGAAGTGGCCGCTTTCAGTGCCTTAAAATTTCTATGTTGCCCTCGCCAACTCGATTTTACCCTCTGTTACCCTCTGAATTCCAGTCTCTCCCTCTCTGTTACCCTCTGAATCTCAGTCTCTCCCTCTCTGTTACCCTCTGAATCCCAGTCTCTCCCTCTCTGTTACCATCTGAATCCCAGACTCTCCCTCTCTGTTACCCTCTGAATCCCAGTCTCTCCCTCTCTGTTACCCTCTGAATTCCAGTCTCTCCCTCTCTGTTACCCTCTGAATCCCAGTCTCTCGCTCTCTGTTACCCTCTGAATCCCAGTCTCTCCCTCTCTGTTACCCTCTGAATTCCAGTCTCTCCCTCTCTGTTACCCTCTGAATCCCAGTCTCTCGCTCTCTGTTACCCTCTGAATCCCAGTCTCTCCCTCTCTGTTACCCTCTGAATCCCAGTCTCTCCCTCTCTGTTACCCTCTGAATCCCAGTCTCTCCCTCTCCGTTACCCTCTGAATCCCATTCTCTCCCCCTCTGTTACTCTCTGAATCCCAGTCTCTCCCTCCATGTTTCCCTCTGAATCCCAGACTCTCCCTCTCTGTTACCCTCTGAATCCCAGACTCTTCCTCTCTGTTACCGTCTGAATCCCAGTCTCTCCATCTCTGTTTCCGTCTGAATCCCAGCCTCTCCCTCTCTGTTACCATCTGAATCCCAGTCTCTCCCTCTCTCTTACCCTCTGAGTCCCAGTCTCTCCCTCTCATTTACCCTCTGAGTCCCAGTCTCTCCCTCTCCGTTACCCTCTGAATCCCAGTCTCTCCCTCTCTCTTACCCTCTGAGTCCCAGTCTCTCCCTCTCCGTTACCCTCTGAATCCCAGTCTCTCCCTCTCTGTTACCTGACCAGAGCTTTATAAATGTTCAGCACACCCTCTCGGCTTTTGTACTCACTGTATACAGTGTAAATTGTGGTATTCCCCAGGGGTTTTGATTAGGACCACTGATCTTATTGATATATGAATGACTCAGACTGGGGTATACAGGGCATAACTTCAACATTGTGCCATTTGCAATGTAATAAACAGTGAAGGGAATAGGAGTAGACTTCAGGAGGATAGAGGCAGTCTGGTGAAATGGTCAGACACATAGCAGGTTAACTTCAATGCTGAGAAATGTAAAATGATGCATTTTGGAAGGAAAGCTGAGGAGAAGCGATATAAACTAAATGGTACAATGTTAAAATGGGTGCAGGGACAGAGAGATCTGGGATTTCAATTGTGTCACTTTTTACATCTAAAAGATTCAATTTGGGGCTTGGAATCTGTGAGTTGAATTTAGCTTCATCCTGAAAAGTGTTAGCAAACGTGTTGGGAAATGTGTCAAAAGCTGTTTCCATTCAGACATTCCTGCATTGTGGAAGTGTGAGTTATCTTTGCAGAGACAGGAAATAGAGTTGTTTGAATGGACCTGCAGGTTTTAGTTGATGCAATAAGGTGAGAATTTGAATTGTGTCCCTTCCAGATACACAGAATTGAAGGTATTTACAGAACACCACATGAAGTAGTTTACCAATGTCTGACAAACTTCAAAGACTTCAAACACATGGAAGAAGAGGAGAAGGGAACAATATACAAAACCTCAGTCAGTCAGACAACAGCAGGAGGAAAATGAATCTCTTTTTATGGGTTTTAATTTGAAGGCCTGAGCTGATGATTGAAAAAGTAGGAGTTCAAATCCCACACTGGGCTGTTGTGAATTTGAATTCTATTTTTTCTTTAAAAAAACATAAATCTGGAGTTAAAAAGCCTCTAGGTTGGAATGATTCACTCCTGTCTACTAGTGCAAAGCCCGTGTGTGTCTCAGTTTTGCTGTATTTATTAATGATTTAAGATGATGTGGTAGAATGCAACATACCCAAGTTTACCAATGACACAAAAATAGGCAGCATTGTAAGCAGTGGAGCTGGAAGCAGAACATTGCAAAGAGATATTAATATCTTAAAGAGATGGGCAAAACTGTGGCAGTTAGATTTCCATGTCAGCAAAAAAAGACTAGAACAGAGTATTAGAATTAGAATTAGAATTAGAATATTACAGCGCAGTACAGGCCCTTCGGCCCTCGATGTTGCGCCGATCATCTGACCTACACTATTCCATTTACATCCATATGTCTATCCAATGACCACTTCAATGCCCTTAAAGTTGGCGAGTCTACTACTGTTGCAGGCAGGGCGTTCCACGCCCCTACTACTCTCTGCGTAAAGAAACTACCTCTGACATCTGTCCTATATCTTTCACCCCTCAACTTAAAGCTATGTCCCCTCGTGTTTGCCATCCTCATCCGAGGAAAAAGACTCTCACTATCCACCCTATCTAACCCTCTGATTATCTTGTATGTCTCTATTAAGTCACCTCTCCTCCTCCTTCTCTCTAACGAAAACAACCCCAAGTCCCTCAGCCTTTCCTCGTAAGACCTTCCTTCCATACCAGGCAACATCCTAGTAAATCTCCTCTGCACCCTTTCCAAAGCTTCGACATCCTTCCTATAATGCGGTGACCAGAACTGCACGCAATACTCCAGGTGCGGCCTCACCAGAGTTTTGTACAGCTGCATCATGACCCCGTGGCTCTGAAACTCGATCCCCCTACTAATAAAGGCTAACACACCATATGCCTTCTTAACAGCCCTATTAACCTGGGTAGCAACTTTCAGGGATTTATGTACCTGGATACCAAGATCTCTCTGCTCATCTACACTACCAAGAATCTTCCCATTAGCCCAGTACTCTGCATTCCTGTTACTCCTTCCAAAGTGAATCACCTCACACTTCTCCGCATTAAACTCCATTTGCCATCTCTCAGCCCAGCTCTGCAGCCTATCAATGTCCCTCTGTACCCTACAACACCCTTCGACACTATCCACAACTCCACCGACCTTCGTGTCATCCGCAAATTTACTAACCCACCCTTCTACACCCTCATCCAGGTCGTTTATAAAAATGACAAACAGCAGTGGCCCCAAAACAGAACCTTGCGGTACACCACTAGTAACTAAACTCCAGGATGAACATTTGCCATCAACCACCACCCTCTGTCTTCTTTCAGCTAGCCAATTTCTGATCCAAAGCTCTAAATCACCTTCAACCCCATACTTGCGTATTTTCTGCAATAGCCTACCGTGGGGAACCTTATCAAACGCCTTACTGAAATCCATATACACCACATCCACGGCTTTACCCTCATGCACCTGTTTGGTCACCTTCTCGAAAAACTCAATAAGGTTTGTGAGGCACGACCTACCTTTCACAAAACCGTGCTGACTATCGCAAATGAACTTATTCTTTTCAAGATGATTATAAATCCTGTCTCTTATAACCTTTTCCAACATTTTACCCACAACCGAAGTAAGGCTCACAGGTCTATAATTACCAGGGCTGTCTCTACTCCCCTTCTTGAACAAGGGGACAACATTTGCTATCCTCCAGTCCTCCGGCACTACTCCTGTCGACAATGACGACTTAAAGATCAACCACAACGGCTCTGCAATCTCCTCCCTGGCTTCCCAGAGAATCCTAGGATAAATCCCATCTGGCCCAGGGGACTTATCTATTTTCACTCTTTCCAAAATTGCTAACACCTCCTCCTTGTGAATCTCAATCCCATCTAGCCTAGTAGGCTGTATCTCAGTAATCTCCTCGGCAACATTTTCTTTCTCTACTTTATAAATGGTGTAAAGCTAGAAATACTGGAGGTTGAAAGAGACTTTGGGGGGTCCATGTCCATTTGAGTGCAGTGTAGATTTACCAGAATGATAACTGGACTCCAAGGGTTAAATTACGAGGTGATATTACACAAACTAGGGATTTATTGCCTGGAATTTAGGAGGATCAAGGTAATTTGTTCAAAGCTGTTGAGATATTAAGGGGAACTGATGGGGTAGTTTGGGAGAAACTATTTCAGCAGCTTGGGAACATAGGAACAGGAGTAGGCCATTCAGCCCATCGAGCCTGCTCCGCCATTCAATACGATCCTGGCTGATCATCCACTTCAATGCCTTTTTCCCAGACTGAGTTTCCACAGTCCACTGGGGTAGAGAATTCCAAAGATTCACAACCCTCTGAGTAAAAATCCGCCACTCCAGGCTAAAGGTGGTAGTAGTTTGGAACGTGTCTTCTGCACGCAAACATTGATGCAAAATCAATTGTCATTTTTAAATCGAAGGTTGATCTCATCAAATTCCTTTTGAAAATTGAAATATTCTTCTTTCGCGCTCTGTCCCTGAGTCACTCTGTTTCTGTGTGTGTGTGTGTGTTTCTGTGTGTGTTTCTGTGTGTGTGTTTCTGTGTGTGTGTGTTTCTGTGTGTGTGTGTTTCTGTGTGTGTGTTTCTGTGTGTGTGTGTTTCTGTGTGTGTGTGTTTCTGTGTGTGTGTTTCTGTGTGTGTGTGTTTCTGTGTGTGTGTGTGTTTCTGTGTGTGTGTTTCTGTGTGTGTGTGTGTTTCTGTGTCTGTGTGTTTCTGTGTGTGTTTCTGTGTGTGTGTTTCTGTCTGTGTGTGTGTCTCTGTGTGTGTGTGTGTCTATGTCTGTTTCTCTCTCCTCTCTCAGACCCTTTGTAAAGCTCCACATACATCAGTTTGCCATTTGAATTCAGCTGCTTTTGGTTTCACCGCATCTGCAGAGGTTACACTTCCTTATGCAGGCTGGTAAGAAACCTGTATTCCGCAGTTGGCTCCAATGTTCCCGTGAAAATTTAGATGTTGTGCGTGCCCAGTTTTTTTAATGTGAGCTCTCCCTTGAAATCTTTGAAGACGTGTGCTATTTATTGTGGAACAGGATCTGCGTGGGACATTTGAGGCTGCTGCACGCAGATTTGCAGGAACATTGACCAACACTCTCCATCCCAATCTCTTCCTCTTTCTCTCTGGTACTCTCTCCCCATTGCAATCCTTCCCTCTCTCTCTTATTCTCCATATCTATCCCTGTTCTTTCTCACTGTTACTCTCTCCATCTGGATGGAGGAGGAGAAAGAGAGGCATATACAGAGGCAGCTTTACTCTGTATCAAACCCCACAGTGTACCTGCCCCCTAGATCTAGACTTCCCCACAAGGGGAACATCCTCCCAGCATCCGCCCTGTAAAGTCCCCTCAGAATCTTGTATGTTTCAATAAGATCACCTCTCATTCTTCTAAACTCCAATGAGTATAGGCCCAACCTGTTCCACCATTCCTCAAAGATAACCCCTTCATCCCAGGAATCAGCCGAGTGAACCTTCTCTGAACTGATTCCAATGCATCCAGGCCTGACCATTTATTCACTTTCAAAGCTGCCAAACACCTTCATATTTCCCCTCTCACTCTGTTTATCCCATCCAATATTTCACACTCCTCCTCTTTAACTACAATCTCTGTATCGTTCCCACTCTTTTATAAAGACGGACACAGAGAATTCATTAAGAACCATGCCCACATCTCCCACCTCCACAGGTAGGAAGAAGGAGGAGAGGCAATCTAAACTAAAGGATATAGTTATAAAGGGGCTAACATTCTCTGCCTCTTCCTTTGCTCTAATATAATCCTTGATTTCTATCATTAACAATGGTTGGAACAATTTACTGAGGTTCTGTCAAAGCTTACTCACATTCTTTATCTGTGTCTCTCTGTCCCAGAGAGATGGTGAAGAAACTATTGATGTGTTTCGTTCTGTTAAGTTTGATGTCAATGTTTCCCCAGGATGTTGACGCTGGGGGATTCAGTGATGGGATAATGCTTTGAATGCCAAGGGGAGGTGGTTGGATTCTCTCATGTTGCAGATGGTCATTGCCTGGCACTTGTGTGACGTGAATGTTACTTGTCACTGGTCGGCCCAAACCTGAATGTTGTCTGGGTCTCGGTGCATGTGGCTATGGATTGCTTCATTATCTGAGGCAAAATACTGTGGATGCTGGAAATCTGGAAAGCATCGAGCTGAATCACTAACTCTGTTTCTCTCTCCACAGATGCTGCCTGACCTGCTCAGTATTTCCAGCACTTCCTGCTGGGATTTCATTATCTGAGGAGGTGTGAATGGAACTGAACACTGTGCAATCAACAGTGAACATCCCTACTTCTGACCTTACGATGGAGGGCAGGTCATTGAGGAAGCAGCTGAAGATGGATGGGCCGAGGACACTAACCTGAGGAACTCCTGCAGTGATGTCCTGGGACTGAGATGATTGACCTCCAACAACCACAACCATCTTCCTTTGTGCTCGGTATGAGTCCAACCAGCGGATTCCCACTGACTTCAGTTTTACTCGGGCTCCTCGATGTCACACTCGGTCAAACGCTGCCTTGATGTTCAGGTCAGTCTCTCTTCCCAGTAGCAGACAGGAGTGAATCGTTCCCTTTGACCCGTTGTACACTGAACAAGCTGTGTTTCTTCACAGCCTGATACAGGACTGTACACGGCCGATTAATGTAGCCCATCAAACACTCCCAGAGCAGGTTCAGCACAGCTTAGGAACAGAGTACTGTTCCTTCAACATTCTCTCTCTGTCTCTCCCTCCTGCTATCTCTGACACTAGGAGAGAAACAGAGGGAGAGAGGGTTAGATATACAGACAGAGAGAGTGCTGTGGAGAGGGACAAGGTTGGAGAGAGAGAGATTGCGGGGTCGATTGAAAGGGAGAATGTAAGAGAAATTAATTTGATGTAATCCTTCACTGCTGTGTGCACAAACATTTAAGAGATAGGTATGGAGACAGAAACATCGGGAGAGATCTCTGTCTCTCTTCCTGTCTCTCCATCTGTCTTTCCCTCCCTGTCACTCCCTCTCTCTGCTTCTATCTCTGTCTCTGCCACTCTCTCTGTCTCTCCCTCTCTGTCTCTCCATCTGTCTTTCCCTCCCTGTCACTCCCTCTCTCCCCTTTTATCTCTGTCTCTCTCCCTCTGTCCTCCATCTGTCTTTCCCTCTCTGTCACTCCCTCTCTTTCCTTCTATCTCTGTCTCTCTATCTCTCTGTCGCTCCATCTGTCCTTACCTCCCTGTCACTTCCTCTCTCTCCTTCTATCTCTGTCTCTCTCTCTCTCTCTATCCCCCCATCTGTCCTTCCCTCCCTGTCACTCCATCTCTCTCCTGCTCTCTCTGTCTCTCACTTTGTCCCTCCATCTGTGTTTCCCTCCTTGACACTCCCTCTCACTACTTCCATCTCTGCCTCTCTCTCTCTCTGTCCCTCCACCTGTCTACCGCAACCCCCACCCACCCCCCGTCACTCCATCTCCCTCCTTCGATCTCTGTCTCTGCCTCTCTCTGTCTCTCTCTCTATCCCTCCATCTTTCCTTCACTCCCTGTCACTCCATCTCTCTCCCTGTCTCTCGCTCTCTCTCTGTCCCTCCATCTGTCTTTCCCTCCCTGACACTCCCTCTCTCTCCTTCTCTCTCTGTCTCACTCTCTGCCCCTCCATATGTCTTTCCCTCGCTGTCTGTCTCTCCCTCTCTCTTTCCATCTGTCTTTCCCTCCCTGTCACACACTCTCTCAATCCTTCCATCTCTGCCCCTCCATCTGTCCTTCCCTCCCTGTCACTCCATCTCTCTCCTTCTCTCTCTGTCTCTCTCTCTCTGTCCCTCCATCTGTCCTTCCCTCCCTGTCACACACTCTCTCAATCCTTCCATCTCTGCCCCTCCATCTGTCCTTCCCTCCCTGTCACTCCATCTCTCTCCTTGTCTCTGTCTCCCACTCTGTCTTTCCCTTCCTGTCACTCCCTCTCTCTCCTTCTCTCTCTGTCTCTCCCTCTCTCTCCTTCTATCTCTGTCTCTCTCTCTCTGTCTCTCCATCGGTCTTTCCCTCCCTGTCACTCCCTCTCTCTCCTTCCATCTCTGCCTCTCTCTTTATCCCTCCATCTGTCCTTCCCTCTGTCACTCCACTCTCTCCTTCTATCTGTGTCTCTGCCTCTCTCTCCTTCTCTCTCTGTCTCACTCTCTGCCCCTCCATATGTCTTTCCCTCGCTGTCTGTCTCTCCCTCTCTCTTTCCATCTGTCTTTCCCTCCCTGTCACACACTCTCTCAATCCTTCCATCTCTGCCCCTCCATCTGTCCTTCCCTCCCTGTCACTCCATCTCTCTCCATGTCTCTGTCTCCCACTCTGTCTTTCCCTTCCTGTCACTCCCTCTCTCTCCTTCTCTCTCTGTCTCTCCCTCTCTCTCCTTCTATCTCTGTCTCTCTCTCTCTGTCTCTCCATCGGTCTTTCCCTCCCTGTCACTCCCTCTCTCTCCTTCCATCTCTGCCTCTCTCTTTATCCCTCCATCTGTCCTTCCCTCTGTCACTCCACTCTCTCCTTCTATCTCTGTCTCTGCCTCTCTCTCTGTCTCTCTCTCTATGCCTCCATCTGTCCTTCACTCCCTGTCACTCCATCTCTCTCCTTCTCTCTCGGTCTCTCTCTCCATCCCTCCATCTGTGTTTCCCTTGCTGTCTCTCCCTCTCTCTCCTTCTATCTCTGTCTGTCTCTCTCTCTCTTTCCATCTGTCTTTCCCTCTCTGTCACACCCTCTCTCCTTCTCTCTGTCTCTCCCTCTCCCTCCTTCTCTCTCTCACTGTCCCTCCATCTGTCTTCCCCACCCCCCCCCCCCCACCGTCACTCCCTCTCTCTCCTCTTATCTCTGTCTCTGCCTCTCTCTCCTTCTCTCTCTGTCTCTGCCTCTCTCGCTGTCTCTCTCTGTGTCCCTCCATTGGTCTTTCTCTCTCTGTCACTCCCTCTCTCTACTTCTCTCTCTGTCTCTCTCTCCCTGCCCCTCCATCTGTCTTTCCATCTCTGTCTCTCCCTCTCTCTCCTTCTATCTCTGTCTCTCTCTCTCTGTCTCTCCATCTGTCTTTACCTCTCTGTCACTCCCTCTCTCTCCTTCCATCTCTGTCTCTCGCTCTCAGTCTTTCCATCTGTCCTTCCCGCCCTGTCACTACCTCTCTGTCCTTCTATCTCTGTCTATCTCACTCTGTCCCTCCATCTGTCTTTCCCTCCCTGTCACTCCATCTCTCTCCACTCTCTGTCCCTCACTCTGTCCCTCCATCTGTCTCTCCATCTGTCTTTCCCTCCCTGTCACTCCCTCTCTCTCCTTCTATCTCTGTCACTCCCTCTCTCTCCTTCTATCTCTGTCTCTCGCTCTCTGTCTCTCCATCTGTCCTTCCCTCCCTGTCACTCCATCTCTCTCCTCTCTCTGTCTCTCACTCTGTCCCTCCATCTGTCTTTCCCTCCCTGTCACTCCATCTCTCTCCTTCCATCTCTGCGTCTCTCTCTCTCTCTGTCTCTCCAACTGCCTTTCCCTCTCTGGTTGACTAACGGGAAGCAGAGAGTGGGGATAAATGAGTGCTATTCTGGCTGGCAATCAGTCACTAGTGGTGTGCCTCAGGGATCGGTGTTGGGACCACAATTATTTACAATTTATATCGATGATTTGGAGTTGGGGACCACGTGTAGGGTGTTAAAGTTTGCAGATGACACTAAGTTGAGTGGCAGAGCAAAGTGTGCAGATGACTGTGAAACTTTGCAGAGGAACATAGATACATTGAGTGAGTGGGCAAAGGTCTGGCAGATGGAATACAATGTTAATAAATGTGAAGTTATTCATTTCGGTAGGAGTAACAGTAAAAAGGATTATTACTTGAATGGTAAAAAGTTGCAGCATGCTGCTATGCAGAGGGACCTGGGTGTCCTTGTGCATGAATCGCAAAAGGTTGGTCTGCAGGTACAGCAAGTAATTAGGAAGGCAAATGGAATTTTGCCCTTCATTGCCAAAAAGGGATTGAGTTTAAAAGCAGAGAGGTTATGTTGCAGCTGTATAAAGGTACTGGTGAGGCCGCACCTGGAGTACTGTGTGCAGTTTTGGTCCCCTTACTTGAGAAAGGATGTACTGGCACTGGAGAGGGTGCAGAGGAGGTTCACTAGGTTGATTCCAGAGTTGAGGGGGTTGGCTTATGAGGAGAGACTGAGTAGATTGGGATTAGATTAATTGGAATTCAGAAGAATGAGGGGGGATCTTATAGAAACTGAAATTGAAATATTATAGAAATTGAAATATTCTTCTGTCACTCTCTGTCCCTTGGGCAGTCCGTTTGTGTGTGTGTCTGTGCATGTCGGTCTCTGTCTGTGTGTGTCTGTGCATGTCGGTCTCTGTGTCTGTGTGTCTGTGCATGTCGGTCTGTGTGTCTGTGTGTCTGTGTGTGTGGTTCTGTGTGTGTTTCTCTGTGTGTGGGTGTGTGTCTGGCTGTCTGTGTCTATGCCTGTTTCTCTCTCCTCTCTCAGAACCTCAGTAAAACTCCACATACATCAATTTGCTATTTTAATTTGGCTGCTTTTGGTGATACCACAACTGCAGAGGGTGCACTTCCTTCTGCAGGCTGGTAGGAAACCCATATCCCACTCTTTAACGGCATATTCTGTCTGCTTTGTATACTAAATTGATTAATCCCTAATAATTGATCAAATCTGACATTGATTACTGTTTGAAAGTCTCCAGGTTTACTTTCCTCCCAGGGCTGATTAAAAGTTAGAGTTTCCCTCAGTGTTTTGGAAATATCAAACCCTGATCCCACACCCAGTAAAGTATTTTACATGATGGGACGCTGCAAATGTTGTTATACTCAGTGCGCACGGTCCCTTCATGTTGTAATAAGATGTTATAATCTCTATTCAGATAACTCTCATGACACAGGGGTAAAATTTCACTGGGTCAACATTCTGACCAAACACTAAAACATTACAGAAAGCGAGGCTCACAAATTCAACACAAGTTTCCTTTTCTGTGTCTCGCTGGTCTGTTCTGATTTTCTGTTGGGTGACATCAGCCTAGATTTTGTGTTCAGACCTGAACCCACAAACGTATAACTCAGAGGCAGGATTATTACCCACTGAGCTACAGCTGGCTCCAATGTTCCCAGAAAATTTAGTTGTTGTGCACGGCAAGTTTTTTTTGACCCATGTGCAGTCCCTTTAAATTTTTAAGAATCTTCGAAGACGTGTGTTATTTATCACGGAACAGGACCTGCGTGGCACCTTCCAGGCTGCTGCACACAGCTTTGCAGGAACACTGACCGACACTCTCCATCCCAATCTCTTCCTCTCTGGTAATCTCTCCCCATTGCTATCCTTCCCTCTCTCTGTTCTTCTCTCTCTATATCTATCCCTGTCTTTCTCACTGTTACACTCTCCATCTGGATGGAGGAGGAGAAAGAGAGGCATATATAGAGGCAGCTTTACTCGGTATCTAACCCCACACTGTACCTGTCCTGCGAGTGTTTTATAGAACAGAGAGGACAGAGATTTGCTCTGTAGATAACTCCATTCTGTACTTGGCTTGGCAGCATTTGAAGGGACAGTTTAGACGGAGCTTTACTCTGTATCCCTGGAATTTTGAAGTGTAAGGGGTGTTTAGTTCAGTTTAGTTTAGAGATTCAGCACTGAAACAGGCCCTTCGGCCCACCGAGTCTGTGCCGACCATCAACCACCCATTTATACTAATCCTACACTAATTCCATATTCCTACCACATCCCCACCTGTCCCCATATTTCCCTACCACCTACCTATACTAGGGGCAATTGCTAATGGCCAATTTACCTATCAACCTGCAAGTCTTTGGCATGTGGGAGGAAACCGGAGCACCCGGTGGAAACCCACGCAGACACAGGGAGAACTTGCAAACTCCACACAGGTAGTACCCAGAATTGAACCCGGGTCGCTGGAGCTGTGAGGCTGCGGTGCTAACCACTGTGCCACTGTGCTGGGTGAATTGATCAAAGTTTACAAGACAATACTGGAAAGTGATGGGGTAGATAGAGAGAAACTCTTCTCACTGGTTGGAGGAGTCTCGGACGAGGGGCACAGTCGAAAAATCGAACATTAGTCGAAGACCCTTTCAAGGGTGAAATTTATTAACACTTCTGCACACAAAGGATGGTGGAATTTTGGAATTGTCTTCCACAAATGACCCCTCCCTATCTCTGCAATCTCCTCCAGCTCCACAATCCACCAATATCTGCCATCCTCTAATTCTGACCTCTTGAACATCCCCAATTTGAATCGTTCCACCATTGGTGGCCGTGCCTTCAAGCTGCCAAGGCCCTAACTCTGGAATTCCTTTCCCAAACCTCTCCATCTCACGAACTCTCTTTCCTCTTTGAGGATTCTCCCTCAAACCAACCTCTGACCAAGTTTTTGGTCATCTGGTCTAATATCTCCTGAAGTGACTCGGTGTCAAATTTTTATTTTCTTGATTCATTTGTTGGATGTGTGTGTTAGTGGCCAGGACAGCATTTATTGCCCATTCATAATTGCCCTTGAGAAGGTGGTGTTGAGCCTCCTTCTTGAACCGCTGCAGTCCATGTGGGGTAGGTACACCCACAGTGCTGTTAGGAAGTGAGATCCAGGATTTTGACCCAGTCACAGTGAAGGAATGGTGATATAGTTCCAAGTCAGGATGGTGAGTGACTTAAGGGAAACTTGCAGGTGGTGGTGTTCCCATACGTGTTTCCTGTTTGTTTGCTCTCTCTCCCCCTCCTTCTTTCTAGACCTCCCTGTCCTCCTGTCCCTCTGTGTTATGGGAACCTAAGAACAGAAGGAAGTGGGTGCAGGAACAGAGAGACCTGGGGATGTCTGTGCACAAATTGAAGGTGGCAGAGCTAGTTGAGAAAGTGGTTAAAAGGCATTTGGGATCCTAGGCTTTGTAAATAGAGGCTTAGAGTATAAAAGCAAGGAGGTTATGATGAAGCTTTATAAAACACTGCTTCATCCTCAACTAGCATTGTGTCCAATTCTGGACACCGGACTTTCGGAAGGATGTGGGGGCTTTAGAGAGGATGCAGAAAAGATTCACGAGCAAGGTTCCAGGGATGAGGGACTTCAGTTATGTGGATAGATTGGAGAAACTGGTGTTGTTCTCCATAGAGAAGAGAAACTTGAGATTAGATTTGACAGAGGTGTTCAAAATCATGAGGGGTCCTGACAGAGTAGATGTAGGAGTAGGAATGCAGCACATAGGACATTCCAGACCCATTTCTGTTCAGTGTTTACTGAAACAAGTGAATTGGCCATTTAATATTTTTAACTTACTTAACCCTTGTGTTCCCACAAAGATCAAGCTAGTAAATTCAACAGTGGTCACTTTGACTTCATCCCATCGTGTCTTATGTACATTCTGACAGGATTGCAGGTATAACTGTAGTCATAAAATTCAGCTGAAAATTGATCAGTTACATTGTTATTTCAGTCCATATTTACAGTACACACGGTACCTTACTGTTGTAATAAAGTCATATAGTGTCTATTCATCCCACTGGGGCAAAATGTCACTGGCTCAACATTCTCACCAAATGCTAAAGCATTCCACAATGCAAGACTCACAAATTCAACACAAGTTTCCTTTTCTGAGTCTCGCTGGTCTGTTCTGATTCTCTGAGGGATTACTGATGCTTATCCTCCACATGAGCAGTCGTCCTAATCCCGTGTGCCTGTCCTGCTCCCAAACCCGGCATCCACTTATGTTAAGGCAAGTGATACAGGAGCGTCTCAGTGACTGAGGCAGGTGAGTCTTGAGGCTGAGCCGGGCACAGTGAGTGACCCGGGTTAATCCGACACTCCAGGGAATGTTTAAACGGAGCTTTACTCTCTATCTAAGCCATGCTGTACCTTCTCTGCGAGTGTTCGATGGGGCAGTGCAGACGAGGAGAGTTATTCCTTACCCATTTAAACATGGAGAAGTGAATATCCAAGAGATTGTTTTAAATGTGATGAGGGTTTCTGCCTCTACCATCCTTTAGAGTCATAGAGAGATACAGCACTTATACAGGCCCTTCAGCCTGCCCAGTCTGTGCCGGCCATCAACCACCCATTTTATACTAATCCTTTCAGGCAGTGAGTTCCAGACACGCACCAGCCACTGGGTGAAGAAACTATTGATGTGTTTCGTTCTGTTAAGTTTGATGTCAATGTTTCCCCAGGATGTTGATGCTGGGGGATTCAGTGATGGGATAATGCTTTGAATGCCAAGGGGAGGTGGTTGGATTCTCTCTTGTTGCAGATGGTCATTGCCTGGCACTTGTGTGACGTGAATGTTACTTGTCACTGGTCGGCCCAAACCTGAATGTTGTCCGGGTCTTGGTGCATGTGGCTATGGATTGCTTCATTATCTGAGGCAAAATACTGTGGATGCTGGAAATCTGGAAAGCATCGAGCTGAATCACTAACTCTGTTTCTCTCTCCATAGATGCCGCTTGACCTGCTCAGTATTTCCAGTATTTTCTCCTGGGATCTCAGCTGAAGATGGTTGAGCCTCGGACACTACCCTGAGGAACTCCTGCAGTGATGTCCTGGGACTGAGATGATTGACCTCCAACAACCACAACCATCTTCCTTTGTGCTCGGTATGAGTCCAACCAGCAGATTCCCACTGACTTCAGTTTTACTCGGGCTCCTCGATGTCACACTCGGTCAAACGCTGCCTTGATGTTAAGGTCAGTCTCTCTTCCCAGTAGCAGACAGGAGTGAATCGTTCCCTTTGACCCGTTGTACACTGAACAAGCTGTGTTTCTTCACAGCCTGATACAGGACTGTACACGGCCGATTAATGTAGCCCATCAAACACTCCCAGAGCAGGTTCAGCACAGCTTAGGAACAGAGTACAGTTCCTTCAACATTCTCTCTCTGTCTCTCCCTCCTGCTATCTCTGACACTAGGAGAGAGACAGAGGGAGAGAGGGTTCGATATGCAGACAGAGAGAGTGTTGTGGAGAGGGACAAGGTTGGAGAGAGAGAGATTGTGGGGTCGATTGAAATGGAGAATGTAAGAGAAATTAATTTGATGTAATCCTTCACTGCTGTGTGCACAAACATTTAAGAGATAGGTATGGAGACAGAAACATCGGGAGAGATCTCTGTCTCTCTCTCTGTCCCTCCATTTGTCTTTCCCTCTCTGTCTCTCCCACTCTCTCCTTCCCTCTCTGTCTGTCTCTCTGTCCCTCCATCTGTCTTTCCCTCTGTCTCTCCCACTCTCTCCTTCTATCTCTGTCTCTCTCTCTGTCCCTCCATCTGTCTTTCCCTCTCTGTCTCGCCAACTCTCTCCTTCTATCTCTGTCTCTCTCTCTGTCTCTCCATCTGTATTTCCCTCCCTGTCACTCATTCTCTATCCTTCCATCTCTGCCTCTCTCTCTCTCTGTCCCTCCATCTGTCATTCCCTCTCTGTCTTTTCCACACTATCCTTCTCTCTCTGTCTTTCTCTCTCTGTCTCTCCATCAGTCTCCCACCCCCCACTATGTCACTCCCACTCTCTCCTTCTATCTCTGTCTCTCTCTCTGTCCCTCCATCAGTCTTTCCCACCCTGAAACTCCCTCTCTCTCCTTCTCTGTCTGTCTCACACTCTGTCCCTCCATCTGTCTTTCTCTCCCTGTCACTCCCTCTCTCTCCTTCCAAATGTGCCTCTCTCTCTCTGTCTCACCATCTGTCTTTCCCCCCTGTCACTCCCTCTCCCTCCTTCTATCCCTGCCTCTCACTCTGTCCCTCTCTCTGTCCCTCCATCTGCCTTTCCCTCTCTGTCACTCCCTCTCTCTCCTTCTGCCTCTGTTTTTCTCCCTCTATCACTCCATTTATTCATCCCTCCCTGTCATTCCATCTCTCTCCTTCTCTCTGTGTCTCAAACTCTGTCCCTCCATTTGTCTTTCCCATCCTGACACTCCCTCTCTCTCTCCGTCTCTGCCACTCTCTCTGTCTCTCTCTCTGTCCCTCCATCTGTCTTTCCCTCTCTGTCACTCCTTCTCTCTCTGTCTCTCACTTTGTCCCTCCATATGTCTTTCCATTCCTGACACTCCCTCTCTCTCCTTCTATCCCTGTTTCTGCCACTTTCTCTGTCTCTCTCTCTGTTCCTCCTTCTGTCTTTCACTCTCTGTCTCTCCCTCTCTCTCCTTATATCTCTGTCTCTCTCTTTATCCCTCCATTTGTCCTTCCCTCCATGTCACTCCATCTCTCTCCTTCTCTCTCTGTGTCTCACCTTGTCCCACCATCTGTCTTTCCCTTCCTGACACTCCCTCTCTCTCCTTCTCTCTCTGCCTCTCACTCTGTCCCTCTCTCTGTCCCTGCATCCGTCTTTCCCTCTCTGTCACTCCCTCTCTCTCCTTCTGCCTCTGTTTTTCTCCCTCTATCACTCCATCTATCCATCCCTCCCTGTCACTCCATCTCTCTCCTTCTCTCTGTGTCTCTCACTCTGTCCCTCCATTTGTCTTTCCCTTCCTGACACTCCCTCTCTCTCTCCATCTCTGCCACTCTTTCTGTCTCTCTCTCTGTCCCTCCATCAGTCTTTCCCTCTCTGTCTCTCCCTCTCTTTGCTTCTATCTCTGTCCCTCCATCTGTCTTCCCCTCTCTGTCTCTCCTTCTCTCTCCTTCTACCTCTCTCTCTCCATCTGTCTTTCCCTCTCTGTCACTCCCTCTCTCTCCTTCTATCTCTGTCTCACTCTCTGTTCCTCCAACTGTCTTTCCCTCTTTGCCAATCCCTCTCTCCTTCTCTCTGTCTCTCCCTCTCTCGCCTTCTCTCTCTCTCGGTCCCTCCATCTGTACCCCCCCCCCGCCCCCCCCCCACCACCTGTCCCTCCCTCTCTCTCCTTCTATCTCTCTCTCTCCATCTATCCTTCCCTCTCTGTCACTCCATCTCTCTCCTTCTCTCCCTTTCTATCTCTCTCTGTCTTTCCATCTGTCTTTCTCTCCCTGTCACACCCTCTCTCTCCGTCCATATCTGCCTCTCTCTATCTCTGTCCCTCCATCTGTCCTTCCCTCCCTGTCACTCCATCTCTCTCCTTCTATCTCTGTCTCTCTCTCTGTCCCTCCATCTGTCTTTCCCTTTCTCTCACTGTCTCTCTCTCCTTCCATCTCTGCCTCTCTCTGTCTCTCTATCTGTCTTTCCCTCTCTGTCACTCCCTCTATGTCCTTCTATCTCTCTCTCTCTCTCTGTCCCTCCATCTGTCCTTGCCTCCCTGTCACTCCATCTTTCTCCTTCGCTCTCTGTCTCTCAGTCTGTCCCTTTATCTGTCATTGCCTCCCTGACAGTCCCTCTCTCTCCTTCTATCTCTGTATCTCTCTCTGTCTCTCCATCTGTTTTTCCCTCAGTCACCCCCGCTCTCCTTCTCTGTCTCTCCCTCTCTCTCCTTCTCTCTCACTCTGTCCCTCCAGCCATCTTTCCCTCCCTGTCACTCCCTCTCTCTCCTATCTCTGTCTTTCTCTCTGTCTTTCCATCTTTATTTCCCTCCCTATCACTCCCTCTCATTCGTTCCATCTCTGCCTCTCTCCCTGTCCCTCCGTCCGTCTTCCCACCCCACCCATCACTCCATCTCTCTCCTTCTATCTCTGTCTCTGTCTCTCTGTCTCTCCATCTGTCTTTCCCTCCCTGTCACTCCCCCTCTCTCCTTCCATCTCTGCCTCTCTCTCTGTCTCTCCATCTGTCTCTCCCTCTCTCTCCTTCTTTCACTGTCTCTCTCTCTCTGTCTTTCCATTTGTCTGTCCCTCCCTGTCACTCCCTCCCACTCCTTCTATCTCTGTCTCTCTCTCTCTATCTCTCCATCTCTCTTTCCCTGCCAGTCACTCGCTCCCTCTCCTTCAGTCTCTGTCTCTCTCTCTGCTATCACTGACACTAGGAGAGAGACGGAGGGATGGAGGTTTAGATATGAAGGCAAAGAGGGCTGGAGAGAGGGACAAACTTGGAGAGAGAGAGAATGTTGAGTTGGATGAAGAGGATAATGTAAGATATATTAACTTGATTTAATCCTTCACTGCTGTGCACACAAACATATTTGAGATAGGTATGGAGAGAAAAAAAACATCGTGAGACGGAGGAATGCAGATGAAGTTGGAGCCCAGGCGGACACTTTTGATGATCCAGAAGGAATAGCCTCCATTTTAAATATTCAGCCAGCTATTCCACTGTGGGAACCATCACACCCTCATGATATTGTTTGTGGAAATTTCGTGCTGGCTTATTGGTCAATTTTTAAACCTGTGATTGATAGATTCTTGTTAACCAAAGGTATTAAGAGATAAAGGGCAAAGGTGGGATATATGGTGTTAGTTAGATCACAGATCAGCCCTGATCTATCTCACTCCCCCCTCTATCTCACTCGTCCCCTCGATCTGTCTCTCCCCCCACTATCTCACACACCCCCAATATCTCCCTCTCCCCCTATATCTCCCTCTCCCCCCTCTCTCTCCCTCTGCCCCCTTTATCTCCCTCTCCCCATCTCTCTCCCTCTGCCCCTCTCTCTCCCTCTGCCCCTCCATCTCACTCCCCCCTCTATCTCACTCGTCCCCTCGATCTGTCTCTCCCCCCACTATGTCACACACCCTCAATATCTCCCTCTCCCCCTATATCTCCCTCTCCCCCCTCTCTCTCCCTCTGCCCCCCTATATCTCCATCACCCCGTCTCTCTCCCTCTGCCCGTCTCTCTCCCTCTGCCCCTCTATCTCCCTCTGCCCCTCTATCTCACTCCCCCCACTATCTCACTCGTCCCCTCGATCTGTCTCTCCCCCCACTATCTCACATACCCCCAATATCTCCCTCTCCCCCTATATCTCCCTCTCCCCCCTCTCTCTCCCTCTGCCCCCCTATATCTCCATCACCCCGTCTCTCTCCCTCTGCCCCTCTATCTCACTCCCCCCACTATCTCACTCGTCCCCTCTATCTGTCTCTCCCCCCACTATCTCACATACCCCCAATATCTCCCTCTCCCCCTGTATCTCCCTCTCCCCCCTCTCTCTCCCTCTGCCCATCTCTCTCCCTCTCCCCGTCTCTCTCCCTCTGCCCCTCTATCTCCCTCTGCCCCTCTATCTCACTCTGCCCCTCTATCTCACTCTGCCCCTCTATCTCACTCTCCCCCTCTATCTGTCTGTCTCTCCCTCTATCTGTCTGTCTCTCCATCTATCTGTCTGTCTCTCTCCCTCTATCTGTCTCTCTCCATCTATCTGTCTCTCCCCCCTCTATCTCCATCTCCCCCTCCTCCTGACACTCACTCTCTCTCCATCTACCTCTGTCTCTGCCACTCTCTCTGTCTCTCTCTCTGTCCCTCCTTCTGTCTTTCCCTCTCTATCTCTATGTCTTTCTCCTTCTATCTCTCTCTCTGTCGCTCTATCTTAATCTCTCTCTCTCTGCCCCTCCATCTGCCTTTTCCTCTCTGTCTCTCCCTCTCTCCTTCTCTCTGTCTATCCCTCTCTCTCCTTCTCTCTCTCTCGGTCCCTCCATCTGTATCCCCCCCCCGCCCCCCCCACCACCTGTCACTCCCTCTCTCTCCTTCGATTTATGCCTCTCGCTCTCTATCCCTCCATCTATCCTTCCCTCTCTGTCACTCCATCTCTCTCCTTCTCTCCCTTTCTCTCCCTTACTCTCTCTCTCTGTCTTTCCATCTGTCTTTCTCTCCCTGTCACTCCCTCTCTCTCCGTCCATCTCTGCCTCTCTCTATCTCTGTCTCTCCATCTGTCTTTCCCTCTCTATGTCTGTCCATCGATCTCCTCTCTCTCTCTGTCCCTCCATTTGTCGTTCCCTCTCTGTCACTTCCTCTCTCTCCTTCTATCTCTGCCTCTCACTCTCTGTCCCTCCATCTGTCTTTCCCTCTCTGTCTCTCCATCTCTCTCCTTCTATCTCTGTCTCTCTCTCTCCATCTGTCTTTCCCTTTCTATCACTCCCTCTCTCTCTCCTTCCATCTCTGCCTCTCTCTGTCTCTCCATCTGTCTTTCCCTTTCTGTCACTCCCTCTATGTCCTTCTATCTCTCTCTCTCTCTCTCTATCCCTCCATCAGTCCTTCCCTCCCTGTCACTCCATCACTCTCTCTGTCTCTCAGTCTGTCCCTCTATCTGTCTTAGCCTCCCTGACACTCCCTCTCTCTCCTTCTATCTCTGTATCTCTCTCTGTCTCTCCATCTGTTTATTCCTCTGTCAACCCCTCTCTCCTTCTCTGTCACTCCCTCTCTCTCCTTCTCTCTCACTCTGTCCCTCCATCCGTCTTTCCCTCCCTGTCACTCCCACTCTCTCCTATCTCTGTCTTTCTCTCTGTCTTTCCTTGTGAATTTCCCTCCCTATCACTCCCTCTCACTCGATCTATCCCTGCCTCTCTCCCTGTCCCTCCATCTGTCTTCCCACACCCCACCCATCACTCCGTCTCTCTTCTTCTATCTCTGTCTCTATCTCTCTATCCCTCCATCTGTCCTTCCCTCCCTGTGACTCCATTTCTCTCCCTTTCTCTCTCTCTCTGTCCCTCCATCTGTCTTTCCCTCCCTGACACTCTCTCTCTCTCCTTCTCTCTCTCTCTCTCTCTCTGTCCCTCCATCTGTCTTTCCCTCTCTGTCTCTCCCGCTCTCTCCCCCTCTCTGTCTCTCCCTCTCTCTCCTTCCATCTCTGCCTCTCTATCTCTCTGTCCATCCATCTGTCTTTCCCTTCCTGTCACTCCCTCTCTCTCCTTCCATCTCTGCCTCTCTCTCTCTGTCTCTCCATCTGTCTTCACCTCTCTGTCTCTCCCTCTCTCTCCTTCTATCTCTGTCTTTCTCTCTGTCTCTCCATCTGTCTTTCCCTCCCCATCACTCCCTCTCTCTCCTTCCATCTCTGCCTCTCTCTCTCTGTCTCTCCAACTGCCTTTCCCTCTCTGTCTCACCCACACTCTCCTTCTCTCTCTGTCTCTGCCTCTCTCTCTGTCTCTCTGTCTCTCTCCCTCTGTCCCTCCATCTGCCTTTCCCTCCCAGTCACTCCTTCTCTCTCCTTCTATCTCTGTCTCACTCTCTGTCCCTCCATCTGTCATTCCCTCTCTGTTGCTCCCTCTCTCTCCTTCTATCTCAGTCTCTCTCTCTGTTCCACCATTTGTCTTTCCCTTTCTGTTGCTCCCTCTCTCTCCTTCTATCTCTGTCTCTCTCTCTGTTCCACCATTTGTCTTTCCCTCTCTGTCACTCCCACTCTCTTTCTCTCTGTCCCTCCATCTTTCTTTCCCCCCATGTCACTCCCTCTCTCTCCTTCTATCTCAGTCTCTGCCTCTTCCTCCCTCTCTCTCTCTCTCTCTGTGTCCCTCCATCTGTCTTTCCCTTTCTGTCACTCCCTCTCTCTCCTTCTATCTCTGTCTCTCTCTCTCTATCCCTCCATCTGTCCCTCCCTCCCTGTCATTCCATCTCTCTCCTTCTCTCTCTGTCCCTCACTTTGTCCCTCCATCTGTCCTTCCCTCCCTGTCACGCCATCTCTCTCCTTCGCTCACTCTCCCTCACTTTGTCCCTCCATCAGTCTTTCCCTCTCTGTTGCTCCCTCGCTCTCCTTCTATCTCTGTCTCTCTCTCTGTTCCACCATTTGTCTTTCCCTCTCTGTCACTCCCACTCTCCTTCTTTCTGTCTCTCCCTCTCCCCCCTTCACTTTCTCGCCGTCCCTCCATCTGTCTTTCCCATCATGTCACTCCCTCTCGCTCCTTCTATCTCAGTCTCTCTCTCAATCCCTCCATCTGTCTTTCCTTGCTGTCACTCCCTCTCTCTCCTTCTATCTCTGACCCTCTCTCTCTCTGTCCATCTGTCCTTCCCTCTCTGTCTCTCCCTCTCTCTCCTTCTCTCTCTGTCTCTCACTTTGTCCCTCCGTCTGTCTTTCCCTCCCTGTCACTCCCTCTCTCTCCTTCTATCTCTGTCTTTCTCTCTGTCTCTCCATCTGTCTTTCCCTCCCCATCACTCCCCCTCTCTCCTTCCATCTCTGCCCCTCTCTCTTTCTCTCTGTCTCTCCAACTGCCTTTCCCTCTCTGTCTCTCCCAATCTCTCCTTCTCTCTCTCTCTCTCTGTCTCTCTCTCTGTCTCTCTCTCTGTCCCTCCATCTGTCTTTCCCTCTCTGTCTCTCCCTCTCTCTCCTTCTGTCTCTGTCTCTCACTCTCTCCATCCCTCCATCTGTCCATCGGTCCTTCCCTTCCTGTCACTCCATCTCTCTCCTTCTCTCTCTGTCTCTCTCTTGGTCTCTCCATCTGTCTTCCCACCCAGCCCCATCACTCCATCTCTCTCCTTCTATCTCTGTCTCTCTCTCTCTCTATCCCTCCATCTGCCCTTCCTTCAATGTCACTCCATCTCTCTCCTCTCTCTGTCTCTCACTCTGTCCCTCCATCTGTCTTTCCCTCTCTGTCACTCCCTCCCTCTCCTTCTATCTCTGTCTCTATCTCTGCTATCACTGACACTAGGAGAGAGACAGAGGGACGGAGGGTTAGATATGAAGGCATAGAGAGGGCTGTTGAGAGAGACAAACTTGGAGAGAGAGAGAGATTGTTGACTTGGATGAAGAGGATAATGTAAGATATATTAACTTGATTTAATCCTTCACTGCTGTGTACACAAACATATTTGAGATAGGTATGGAGAGAAAAAAAACATCGGGAGAGGGAGGAATGCAGATGAAGTTGGGGCCCAGGCGGACACTTTTGATGTTCCAGAAGGAATAGCCTCCATTTTAAATATTCAGCCAGCTATTCCACTGTGGGAACCATCATACCCTCATGATATTGTTTGTGGAAATTTCATGCTGGCTTATTGGTTAATTTTTAAACCTGTGATTGATAGATTCTTGTTAACCAAAGGTATTAAGAGATAAGGGGCAAAGGTAGGATATATGGTGTAAGTTTGATCACAGATCAGCCCTGATCTCATTGAATGCAGGAACAGAGAGGCAGTCTGGTGAAATGGAACACACAAGAACAAATGAATTAGGAGCAGGAGTAGGCCATTCGGCCCTCGAGCCAGCTCTGCCATTCAATGGCTGATCTGATAGTGAACTCAACTCCACTTTCCTGTCTGTGTCCCATAACCCTTGACTCCCTAATTCATCAAAAATCTATCGAACTCAGCCTTGAATATATTCAATGATCCAGCCTCCACTGCTCTCTGGGGAAGAGAATTCCACAGACTGACCCCCCTCTGAGAGAAACACATTTCTCCTCAGCTCAGTTTTAAATGGACAGTCCCTAATTTTTAAACTGTGTCCCCTCGTTCTCGTCTCCCCAACAAGGGGAAACATCCTCTCAGCATCCACCCTGTCCAGTCCCCTCGGGACCTGAGATGTTTCACTCAGATCACCTCTCATTCTTCTAAACTCCAGTGGGTATAGACCCAACCTGTTCAACCTTTCCTCATAAGATAACCCCTTCATCCCAGGAATCAGCCCAGTGAACCTTCTCTGAACTACTTCGAATGCAATTATATAATTTCTTCAGTAAGGAGACCAAAAGTGTCCACAATCCTGCAGACGTCGTCTAACTTATGCCCTGAACAGCTGGAACAACACTTCCCTACTTTGATATTCTATTCACCTTGCAATAAACAACAATATTCCATTTGCCTTCCTAATCACTCGCTGTAGCGACACGGTCACATTTTGTGATTCATGTACCAGGACACCCAGATCCCTCTGTACCGTACAGTTCTGCAGTCTCTCTCCATTTCAATAATATACTGATTTTTATTCTTCCTGCTAAAGTGGACAAGCTCACATTTTCCCACATTGTGCTCCATCTCCCAATTTTGTTGCTCACTCACTTAACCTCTGGAAATCTCTTTGTAGACACTTTATGTCCTCTTGACAGCTTACTATCCAACCTATCATTGGACAGACACAGGGCAGGTTAACTTCAATGCTGAGAAATGTGAAGTGATGCATTTTGGAAGGAAGACTGAGTGATATAAACTAAATGGTACAATGTTCGAATGGGTGACAGGACAGAGAGATCTGGGATTTCATCAATGTTACCTGTTCTACCCAAAAGCTCAATTTGGGGCTTGGAATCTGTGAGTTGAATTTAGCTTCATCCTGAAAAGTGTTAGCAAACGTGTTGGGAAATGTGTCAAAAGCTGTTTCCATTCAGACATTCCTGCATTGTGGAAGTGTGATCTGTCTTTGCAGAGACAGGAAATAGAGTTGTTTGAATGGACCTGCAGGTTTTAGTTGATGCAATAAGGTGAGAATTTGAATTGTGTCCCTTCCAGATACACAGAATTGAAGGTATTTACAGAACACCACATGAAGTAGTTTACCAATGTCTGACAAACTTCAAAGACTTCAAACACATGGAAGAAGAGGAGAAGGGAACAATATAGAAAACCTCAGTCAGTCAGAAAACAGCAGTAGGAAAATGAATCTCTTTTTATGGGTTTTAATTTGAAGGCCTGAGCTGATGATTGAAAAAGTAGGAGTTCAAATCCCACGCTGGGCTGTTGTGAATTTGAATTTTGTTTTTTCTAAAAATAAACATAAATCTGGAATTAAAAAACCTCTGGGATGGAATGATTCACTCCTGTCTACTAGTGCAAAGCCCGTGTGTGTCTCAGTTTTGCTGTATTTATTAACGATTTAAGATGATGTGGTAGAATGCAACATACCCAAGTTTACCAATGACACAAAAATAGGCAGCATTGTAAGCAGTGTAGCTGGAAGCAGAACAATGCTAAGAGATATCTGAAGTGAATGGTTAAAACTGTGGTAGATAGATTTCAATGTCAGTAAAAAAGACCAGAACAGAGTACTTTATAAATGGTGAAAAGATAGAAACACTGGAGGTTCAAAGAGAGTTGAGGGGTCCATGTCCATTTGAGTGCAGTGTAGATTTACCAGAATGATAACTGGACTCCAAGGGTTAAATTACAAGGTGATATTACACAAACTGGGGATTTATTCCCCGGAATTTAGGAGGATCAAGGTGATTTGATCAAAGTTGTTGAGATATTAAGGGGTCCTGATGGGGTAGTTTGCGAGAAACTATTTTGGCAGCTTTGGAATATAGGAACAGGAGGAGGCCATTCAGCCCATCGAGCCTGCTCCGCCATTCAATACGATCATGGCTGATCATTCACTTCAATGTGTTTTTCCCAGACTATCCTCATATCCCTTTATGTCATTGGTATTCAGCAATCTGTCAATCTCTGCTTTAAACATACTCAATGACTGAGCTTCCACAGCCCTCTGGGATAGAGAATTCCTAAGATTCACAACCCTCTGAGTAATGACATTTCTCCTCATCTCTGTCCCAAGTGGCTTTCGCCTTGTTTTGAAATTGTGTCCCCTGGTTCTCGACTCCTCAACCAGGAGAAACATCTTACCTACATCGACCCTGTCTATCTATAACGTTACCCCAGGGTCTCCACACAGCCTGTCTCCCCGTCCCCCTGCTTCTAAAGTGTCCCAGGGTCTCCTGGCACTTTCTATCTCTCTGCTTCTGCCTCTATCCCTCACTATCTCTCTGTTCTCTCTCCATTTCTATCTCTCCCTATATCTCTGTTACTCTACCTCTGTTCCTCTCTCTCTCTCTATCACTCTCTCCCACCATGTTGGTTATCATTGGGGGTTGAGTTAAATCACAGACTAAATAAACACTTCACCTGTCTGCCCCGGAATAAATAGCAAAATTTGTGGATATTTTATGTCTGTATTCAGACAATATAGACAGGAGTGTATATTATATGATGGGATGCTGCAAATCGATTTACACTAGTACTGTCGGAAAAACAACTTAAAAAGAATTATTCACAAGTCTAGTCCAACTTAACGACAGATTTGACCCGATAAGGTAATAAATGCCAAAAGTCTGGAGTTTTTTGGAAAACGTTAAGCTTTACTCTGTCTGGCTTTCAGAAATTAGACATGACACATGCACTGCAAGAGTAAAGATTATACATAGGTTAGGTTACATAGAATTTTGGAAGGACTAACAAGGCTAGGGAATATCCAATGAATGGTAGGATCATAGGAAGTACCGAGTGTCAGAGGGATCTTGGTGTACTTGTCCATAGATCACTGAAGGCTGCAGCGCAGGTAGACAAGGTGGTGAGGAAGGTATATAGGATACTTGCCTTTATTAGTTGAGGCATAGAATATAAGAACAGGGAGGTTATGATGGAGCTGTATAAAACACTGGTTAGGCCACAGCTGGAGTACTGTGTACAGTTCTGGGCACCACACTATAGGAAGGATGTGATTGCACTGGAGAGGATGCAGAGGAGATTGACCAGGATGTTGCCTGGGCTGGAGCATTTCAGCTATGAAGAGAGACTGAAAAGGCTGGAGTTGTTTTCCTCAGAGCAGAGAAGGCTGAGGGGGGACCTGATTGAGGTGTACAAAATTATGAGGGGCATTGATAGGTTAGATAGGAAGAAACTTTTTCCCTCAGCGGAGGGGTCAATAACCAGGGGGCATAGATTGAAGGCAAGGGGCAGGAGGTTTAGAGGGGATTTGAGGAAAAGATTTATCTCCTGGAAGGTTATTGGGTGATTTGATGAAGGTTTACAAAATAATAAGGGAAACTGATAGGGTGGACTGAGAGTAAATATTCCCTTTGGCTGCAGAGTCAGGAACTTGGGGCATAGTCCAAAAATATAAACAGTGGCCACTTTGACTTCATCCCATCGTGTCGTATGTACATTCTCACATATAGCAGGTATAGCAGCACATATATAACAGGATAACAGGTATAACTGTAGTTATAGTATTCAGCTGAAAATTGATCAGTTACATTGTTATTTCAGTCCATATTTACAGTACACACGGTACCTTACTGTTGTAATAAAGTCATATAGTGTCTATTCATCCCACTGGGGCAAAATGTCACTGGCTCAACATTTTCACCAAATACTAAAGCATTCCACAATGCAAGACTCACAAATTCAACACAAGTTTCCTTTTCTGAGTCTCGCTGGTCTGTTCTGATTCTCTGAGGGATTACTGATGCTTATCCTCCACATGAGCAGTCGTCCTAATCCCGTGTGCCTGTCCTGCTCCCAAACCCGGCATCCGCTTACATAAAGGCAAGTGATACAGGAGCGTCTCAGTGACTGAGGCAGGTGAGTCTTGAGGCTGAGCCGGGCACAGTGAGTGACCCGGGTTAATCCGACACTCCAGGGAATGTTTAAACGGAGCTTTACTCTGTATCTAACCCGTGCTGTACCTTCTCTGAGAGTGTTTGATGGGGCAGTGCAGACGAGGAGAGTTATTCCTTACCCATTTTAAATATAGAGAAGTGAATATCCAAGAGATTGTTTTAAATGTGATGAGGGTTTCTGCCTCTACCATCCTTTAGAGTCATAGAGAGATACAGCACTTTTACAGGCCCTTCGGCCCACCCAGTCTGTGCCGGCCATCAACCACCCATTTTATACTAATCCTTTCAGGCAGTGAGTTCCAGACACCCACCACCCACTGGGTGAAGAAACTATTGATTTGTTTCGTTCTGTTAAGTTTGATGTCAATGTTTCCCCAGGATGTTGATGCTGGGTGATTCAGTGATGGGATAATGCTTTGAATGCCAAGGGGAGGTGGTTGGATTCTCTCTTGTTGCAGATGGTCATTGCCTGGCACTTGTGTGACGTGAATGTTACTTCCCACTGGTCGGCCCAAACCTGAATGTTGTCTGGGTCTTGGTGCATGTGGCTATGGATTGCTTCATTATCTGAGGCAAAATACTGTGGATGCTGGAAATCTGGAAAGCATCGAGCTGAATCACTAACTCTGTTTCTCTCTCCACAGATGCTGCTTGACCTGCTCAGTATTTCCAGCATTCTCTCCTGGGATCTCAGCTGAAGATGGTTGAGCCTCGGACACTACCCTGATGAACTCCTGCAGTGATGTCCTGGGACTGAGATGATTGACCTCCAACAACCACAACCATCTTCCTTTGTGCTCGGTATGTGTCTAACCAGCAGATTCCCACTGACTTCAGTTTTACTCGGGCTCCTCGATGTCACACTCGGTCAAACACTGCCTTGATGTTAAGGTCAGTCTCTCTTCCCAGTAGCAGACAGGAGTGAATCGTTCCCTTTGACCCGTTGTACACTGAACAAGCTGTGTTTCTTCACAGCCTGATACAGGACTGTACACGGCCCATTAAAGATCATGACCGATGGTCTAATTCAGTACCCTGTTCCCACTTTCTCCCCATACCCCTTGATCCCTTTGAAATTAAGAAATATATCTCTCTCCTCCATGAATATATTTAATGACTTGGCCTCCACTGCCTTCTGCGGTAGAGAATTCCACATGTTCACCACCCTCTACCCCATCCATCTCTCCCCCTCTATCTCCGTCTCCACCCTCTATCTCCGTCTCCACCCTCTATCTCCGTCTCCACCCTCTATCTCCCAATTCTCCTCTATCTCCCTCTCCCCCCTCTACTTCCCTCTCCCCCTCTATCTCCCAATCCCCCTATATCTCCCTCTCCTTCCTCTATCTCCCTCTCCTCCCTCTATCTCCCTCTCCCCTCTATCTGTCTCTCGCCCTCTATCTCACACACCCCCAATATCTCCCTCTCCCCCTATATCTCCCTCTCCCCCCTCTCTCCCTCTGGCCCTCTCTCTCCCTCTGCCCCTCTCTCTCCCTCTGCCCCTCTATCTCACTCCCCCCTCTATCTCACTCGTCCCCTCTATCTGTCTCTCCCCCAACTATCTCACATACCCCCAATATCTCCCTCTCCCCCTATATCTCCCTCTCCCCCCTCTCTCTCCCTCTGCCCCCCTATATCTGCTTCTCCCCGCCTCTCTCCCTCTGCCCGTCTCACTCTGCCCCTCTATCTCACTCTCCCCCTCTATCTCACTCTCCCCCTCTATCTATCTGTCTCTCCCTCTATCTGTCTGTCTCTCCATCGATCTGTCTGTCTCTCTCCCTCTATCTGTCTCTCTCCATCTATCTGTCTCTCCCCCCTCTATCTCCCTCTCCCCCTCCTCCTGAAACTCACTCTCTCTCCATCTACCTCTGTCTCTGCCACTCTCTCTGTCTCTCTCTGTCCCTCCTTCTGTCTTTCCCTCTCTATCTCTCTGTCTTTCTCCTTCTATCTCTCTCTCTCTGTCGCTCTATCTTAGTCTCTCTCTCTCTGCCCCTCCATCTGCCTTTTCCTCTCTGTCTCTCCCTCTCTCTCCTTCTATCTGTGTCTCTCTCTCTCTCTGTCTCTCCATCTGTCTTTCCCTTTCTGTCGCTCCCTCTCTCTCCATCTCTCTCTGTCTCTGCCTCTCTCTCTGTCTCTCCATCTGTCTTTCCCTCTCGGTCACTCCCTCTCTCTCCTTCTATCTCTGTCTCGCTCTCTGTTCCTCCAAATGTCTTTCCCTCTCTGCCAATCCCTCTCTCCCTCTCTCTCCTTCTCTCTCTCTCGGTCCCTCCATCTGTATCACACCCCCCCCCCCCCCCCCACCACCTGTCACTTCCTCTCTCTCCTTCTATCTATGTCTCTCGCTTTCTATCCCTCCATCTATCCTTCCCACTCTGTCACTCCATCTCTCTCCTTCTCTCCCTTTCTCTCCCTTACTCTCTCTCTCTGTCTTTCCATCTGTCTTTCTCTCCCTGTCACTCCCTCTCTCTCCGTCCATCTCTGCCTCTCTCTATCTCTGTCTCTCCATCTGTCTTTCCCTCTCTATGTCTGTCCATCGATCTCCTCTCTCTCTCTGTCCCTCCATTTGTCGTTCCCTCTCTGTCACTTCCTCTCTCTCCTTCTATCTCTGCCTCTCACTCTCTGTCCCTCCATCTGTCTTTCCCTCTCTGTCTCTCCATCTCTCTCCTTCTATCTCTGTCTCTCCATCTGTCTTTCCCTTTCCATCACTCCCTCTCTCTCTCCTTCCATCTCTGCCTCTCTCTGTCTCTCCATCAGTCTTTCCCTTTCTGTCACTCCCTCTATGTCCTTCTATCTCTCTCTCTCTCTCTCTCTATCCCTCCATCAGTCCTTCCCTCCCTGTCACTCCATCACTCTCTCTGTCTCTCAGTCTGTCCCTCTATCTGTCTTAGCCTCCCTGACACTCCCTCTCTCTCCTTCTATCTCTGTATCTCTCTGTCTCTCCATCTGTTTTTTCCTCTAACCCCTCTCTCCTTCTCTGTCACTCCCTCTCTCTCCTTCTCTCTCACTCTGTCCCTCCATCCGTCTTTCCCTCCCTGTCACTCCCACTCTCACTTATCTCTGTCTTTCTCTCTGTCTTTCCTTGTGAATTTCCCTCCCTATCACTCCCTCTCACTCGTTCTATCCCTGCCTCTCTCCCTGTCCCTCCATCTGTCTTCCCACACCCCACCCATCACTCCGTCTCTCTCCTTCTATCTCTGTCTCTATCTCTCTATCCCTCCATCTGTCCTTCCCTCCCTGTGACTCCATTTCTCTCCCTTTCTCTCTGTCTCTCTCTCTCTCTCTGTCCCACCATCTGTCTTTCCCTCTCTGTCTCTCCCTCTCTCTCCATCTATCTCTGTCTCTCTCTCTCTGTCTTTCCATATGTCTTTCCCTTCCTGTCACTCCCTCTCTCTCCTTCCATCTCTGCCTCTCTCTCTCTGTCTCTCCAACTGCCTTTCCCTCTCTGTCTCACCCACACTCTCCTTCTCTCTCTGTCTCTGCCTCTCTCTCTGTCTCTCTGTCTCTCTCCCTCTGTCCCTCCATCTGCCTTTCCCTCCCAGTCACTCCTTCTCTCTCCTTCTATCTCTGTCTCACTCTCTGTCCCTCCATCTATCATTCCCTCTCTGTTGCTCCCTCTCTCTCCTTCTATCTCAGTCTCTCTCTCTGTTACACCATTTGTCTTCCCCTTTCTGTTGCTCCCTCTCTCTCCTTCTATCTCTGTCTCTCTCTGTCTGTTCCACCATTTGTCTTTCCCTCTCTGTCACTCCCACTCTCTTTCTCTCTGTCCCTCCATCTGTCTTTCCCCCCATGTCACTCCCTCTCTCTCCTTCTATCTCAGCCTCTGCCTCTTCCTCTCTCTCTCTCTCTCTCTCTCTCTGTTCCACCATTTGTCTTTCCCTCTCTGTCACTCCACTCTCCTTCTCTCTATCTCTCCCTCTCCCTCCTTCACTTTCTCGCCGTCCCTCCATCTGTCTTTCCCCCCATGTCACTCCCTCTCGCTCCTTCTATCTCAGTCTCTCTCTCTGTCCCTCCATTTGTCTTTCCCTCTCTGTTGCTCCCTCTCTCTCCTTCTATCTCTGTCTCTCTCTCTGTTCCACCATTTGTCTTACCCTCTCTGTCACTCCCACTCTCCTTCTCTCTATCTCTCCCTCTCCCTCCTTCACTTTCTCACCGTCCCTCCATCTGTCTTTCCCCCCATGTCACTCCCTCTCTCTCCTTCTATCTCTGACCCTCTCTCTCTCCATCCGTCTGTCCTTCCCTCCCTGTCTCTCCATCTCTCTCCTTTTATCTCTATCTCTCCATCTGTCTGTCCCTCTCTGTCTCTCCCTCTCTCTCCTTCTCTCTCTGTCTCACACTTTGTCCCTCCGTCTGTCTTTCCCTCCCTGTCACTCCCTCTCTCTCCTTCTATCTCTGTCTTTCTCTCTGTCTCTCCATCTGTCTTTCCCTCCCCATCACTCCCTCTCTCTCCTTCCATCTCTGTCTCTCCATCTGTTTTTCCCTCCCTGTCACTCCCTCTCTCTCCTTCTATCTCTGTCTTTCTCTCTGTCTCTCCATCTGTCTTTCCCTCCCCATCACTCCCTCTCTCTCCTTCCATCTCTGCCTCTCTCTGTTTCTCTGTCTCTCCAACTGCCTTTCCCTCACTGTTTCTCCCAATCTCTCCTTCTCTCTCTGTCTCTGCCTCTCTCTCTGTCCCTCCATCTGTCTTTCCCTCTCTCTCCTTCTATCTCTGTCTCTCTCTCTCAATCCCTCCATCTGTCCATCTGTCCTTCCCTCCCTGACACTCCCTCTCTCTCCTTCTCTCTCTGTCCCTCCATCTGTCTTTCCCTCCCAGTCTCTCCCTCTCTCTCCTTCTATCACTGTCTCTCTCTCTCTGTCTTTCCATCTGTCTTTCCCTTCCTGACATTCCCTCTCCTTCCTTCCAACTCTGCCACTCTCTCTCTCGCTCTGTCTCTCCAACTGCCTTTCCCTCTCTGTCTCTCCCAATCTCTCCTTCCATCTCTGTCTCTCTCTCTCTATCTCTCCATCTCTCTTTCCCTCCCAGTCTCTCCCTCTCACTCTTTCAATCGCTGTCTCCCCCTCTCTCTCCTTCTATCACTGTCTCTCTCATTGTCTTTCCATCTGTCCTTCCCTCCCTGTCACTCCCTCTCTCTCCTTCCATCTCTGCCTCGCTCTCTTTTTCTGTCTCTCCAACTGCCTTTCCCTCTCTGTCTCGCCCAATCTCTCCTTCTCTCTCTGTCTCTGCCTCTCTCTCTGTCCCTCCATCTGTCTTTCCCTCTCTGTCTCTCCCTCTCTCTCCTTCTCTCTCTGTCTCTCTCTCTGTCCCTCCATCTGTCTTTCCCTCCCTGTCACTCCCTCTGTCTCCTTCCATCTCTGCCTCTCTCTCTGTCTCTCCATCTGCCTTTCCATCTCTGTCTCTCCCTCTCTCTCCTTCTATCACTGTCTCTCTCTCTCTGTCTTTCCATCTGTCATTCCCTCCCTGTCACTCCCTCTCTCTCCTTCCATCTCTGCCCCTCTCTCTCTCTCTGTCTCCAACTGCCTTTCCCTCTCTGTCTCTCCCTCTCTCTCCTTCTATCTCTGTCTCTCTCTCTCTATCTCTCCATCTCTCTTTCCCTCCCAGTCACTCCCTCTCACTCTTTCAATCTCTGTCTCTCCCTCTCTCTCCTTCTATCACTGTCTCTCTCACTGTCTTTCCATCTGTCCTTCCCTCCCTGTCACTCCCTCTCTCTCCTTCTATCTCTTTCTCTCTCAATCAATCCCTCCATCAGTCCATCCGTCCTTCCCAGCCTGACACTCCCTCTCTCTCCTTCTCTCTCTGTCTCTCTCTCTGTCCATCCATCTGTCTTTCCCTCCCTGTCTCTCCCTCTGTCTCCTTCCATCTCTGCACCTCTCTCTGTCTCTCCATCTGTCTTTCCCTCTCTGTCTCTCCCTCTCTCTCCTTCTACCACTGTCTCCCTCTCTCTGTCTTTCCATCTGTCATTCCCTCCCTGTCACTCCCTCTCTCTCCTTCCATCTCTGCCCCTCTCTCTCTGTCTCCAACTGCCTTTCCCTCTCTGTCTCTCCCAATCTCTCCTTCTCTCTCTGTCTCTGCCTCTCTCTCTGTCTCTCTCTGTCCCTCCATCTGTCTTTCCCTCTCTGTCTCTCTCTCTCTATCTCTCCATCTCTCTTTCCCCCCCAGTTACTCCCTCTCTCTCGTTCAATCTCTGTCTCTCCCTCTCTCTCCTTCTATCACTGTCTCTCCATCTGTCTCTATCTGTCTTTCCCTCCCCATCACTCCCTCTCTCTACTTCCATCTCTGCCTCTCTCGCTGTCTCTCCATCTGTCTTTCCCTCTCTGTCTCTCCCTCTCTCTCCTTCTTTCACTGTCTCTCTCCCTCTGTCTTTCCATCTGTCTTTCCCTCCCTGTCACTCCCTCTCTCTCCTTCCATCTCTGCCTCTCTCTCTCTCTCTGTCCCTCCATCTGCCTTTCCCTCTCTGTCTCTCCCTCTCTCTCCTTCTATCTCTGTCTCTCTCTCTCAATCCCTCCAGCTGTCCATCCGTCCTTCCCTCCCTGACACTCCCTCTCTCTCCTTCCATCTCTGCCTCTCTCTCTCTCTCTGTCCCTCCATCTGCCTTTCCCTCTCTGTCTCTCCCAATCTCTCCTTCTCTCTCGTTCTCTGCCTAACTGTCTCTCTCTCTGTCCCTCCATCTGCCTTTCCCTCTCTGTCTTTCCCTCTCTCTCCTTCGATCTCTGTCTCTCTCTCTCAATCCCTCAAGCTGTCCATCCGTCCTTCCCTCCCTGACACTCCCTCTCTCTCCTTCTCTCTCTGTCTAACCAAATGCCTTTCCCTCTCTGTCTCTCCCAAACTCTCCTTCTCGCTCTCTCTCTGCCTCTCTCTCTGTCTCTCTCTCTGTCCCTCCATCTGTCTTTGCCTCTCTGTCTCTCCCTCTCTCTCCTTCTCTCTCTGTCTCTCTCTCTCTATCTCTCCATCTCTCTTTCCCTCCCAGTCACTCCCTCTCTCTCCTTCAATCTCTGTCTCTCCCTCTCTCTCCTTCTATCACTGTCTCTCCCTCTCTGTCTTTCCATCTGTCTTTCCCTCCTTGTCACTCCCCCTCTCTCCTTCCATCTCTGCCCCTCTCTCTTTCTCTTTGTCTCTCCAACTGTCTTTCCCTCTCTGTCTCTCCCTCTCTCTCCTTCTGTCTCTGTCTCTCTCTCTCTCCATCCCTCCATCTGTCCATCGGTCCTTCCCTTCCTGTCACTCCATCTCTCTCCTTCTCTCTCTGTCTCTCTCTTGGTCTCTCCATCTGTCTTCCGACCCACCCCCATCACTCCATCTCTCTCCTTCTATCTCTGTCTCTCTCTCTCTCTCTATCCCTCCATCTGTCCTTCCTTCACTGTCACTCCATCTCTCTCCTCTCTCTGTCTCTCACTCTGTCCCTCCATCTGTCTTTCCCTCCTTGTCACTCCCCCTCTCTCCTTCCATCTCTGCCCCTCTCTCTTTCTCTCTGTCTCTCCAACTGCCTTTCCCTCTCTGTCTCTCCCAATCTCTCCTTCTCTCTCTCTCTCTCTGTCTCTCTCTCTGTCCCTCCATCTGTCTTTCCCTCTCTGTCTCTCCCTCTCTCTCCTTCTGTCTCTGTCTCTCTCTCTCTCCATCCCTCCATCTGTCCATCGGTCCTTCCCTTCCTGTCACTCCATCTCTCTCCTTCTCTCTCTGTCTCTCTCTTGGTCTCTCCATCTGTCTTCCCACATACCCCCATCACTCCATCTCTCTCCTTCTCTCTCTGTCTCTCTCTCTCTCTATCCCTCCATCTGTCCTTCCTTCACTGTCACTCCATCTCTCTCCTCTCTCTGTCTCTCACTCTGTCCCTCCATCTGTCTTTCCCTCTCTGTCACTCCCTCCCTCTCCTTCTATCTCTGTCACTCTCTCTGCTATCACTGACACTGGGAGAGAGACAGAGGGATGGAGGGTTAGATATGAAGGCATAGAGAGGGCTGTAGAGAGGGACAAACTTGGAGAGAGAGAGAGATTGTTGAGTTGGATGAAGAGGATAATGTAAGATATATTAACTTGATTTAATCCTTCACTGCTGTGTACACAAACATATTTGAGATAGGTATGGAGAAAAAAAAAACATCGGGAGAGGGAGGAATGCAGATGAAGTTGGGGCCCAGGCGGACACTTTTGATGATCCAGAAGGAATAGCCTCCATTTAAAATATTCAGCCAGCTATTCCACTGTGGGAACCATCACACCCTCATGATATTGTTTGTGGAAATTTCATGCTGACTTATTGGTCAATTTTTAAACCTGTGATTGATAGATTCTTGTTAACCAAAGGTATTAAGAGATAAGGGGCAAAGGTGGGATATTTGGTGTTCGTTAAATCACAGAACAGCCCTGATCTCACTGAATGCTGGAACAGGGTCGAGGGGTTAAATTGCCTCCTCATCATCCGATGTCTGATGTTTCATATCCTTCTTTCACTCTCAGACACCCTGAATGTCTGTGTCTCCCTCTATTTCTCTCATTCTCTCTCTCTCTCTATCGGACAGTGTCGAGTGAGATTCACTCTGTATCCACCCCATGATGTTCCTGTCCTGGGACTGTTGGATGGGACAGTGTAGAAGGAGCATTACTCTGTATCTAATCCATGCTGTACCTGTCTGGGGAATGTTGATGGGAGAGTGCAAACAGAGAGGTCTGGGACCAGGGTCCTCATGGGGAGGACTTAATGGTGCCTCCTAATTGACCAGTTAGCAATATTGGTGCTCCAGGGATGAAAGGGACATTGGCTGAGTGGATACGACATTGGCTGAGAGAGTGGACAATGGTTGTTTCAGACTGGAGGGAGGTATACAGTGGAGGTTTATATTAGGACCACTGATCTTTTTGATATATACTAATGACTTGGACTTGTGTTTACAGGGCATAACTTCAATGTTTGCCAATGTTTGTGACATCTGCAATGTAATAAAAGGGAAAGGACTAGTAGCAGACTTCAGGAGGATAGAGGCAGTCTGGTGAAATGGAACACACAAGAACAGATGAATTAGGAGCAGGAGTAGGCCATTCGGCCCCTCGAGCCTGCTCTGCCATTCAATGGCTGATCTGATTTTGAACTCAACTCCACTTTCCTGTCTGTGTCCCATAACCCTTGACTCCCTAATTGATCAAAAATCTATCGAACTCAGCCTTGAATATATTCAATGATCCAGCCTCCACTGGTCTCTGGGGAAGAGAATTCCACAGACTGACCCCCCCTCTGAGAGAAACACATTTCTCCTCATCTCAGTCTTAAATGGAACGACCCTAATTTTTAAACTGTGTCCCCTAGTTCTAGTCTCCCCAACAAGGGGAAACATCCTCTCAGCATCCACCCTGTCCAGTCCCCTCAGGACCTAAGATGTTTCAATAAGATCACCTCTCATTCTTCTAAACTCCAGTGGGTATCGGCCCAACTTGTTCAACCTTTCCTCATCAGATAACCCCTTCATCCCAGGTATCAGCCGAGTGAACCTTCTCTGAACTGCTTCTAATGCAGTTATATCCTTGATTAAGTAAGGAGACCAAAACAGTCCACATTACTCCAGATGTGGTCTAACTAAGGTCCTGTACAGCTGTAACAACACTTCCCTATTTTTATATTCTATTCCTCTTGTAATAAACAACACAGTTCCATTTGCCTTCTAACCACTCGCTGTACCTGCATAGTAACATTTAGTGATTCATGTACCAGGACCCCCAGATCCCTCTGTACCGTACAGTTCTGCAGTCTCTCTCCATTTCAATAATATACTGCTATTTATTCTTCCTGACACATTCTACTCCATCTGCCAAATGTTTGTCCACTCACTTAACCGATGGAAATCTCTTTGTAGACTCTTTAAGTCCTCTTGACAGCTTACTATCCAACCTATCATTGGACAGACAAATGGCAGGTTAACTTCAATGCTGAGAAATGTGAAGTGATGGATTTTGGAAGGAAGACTGGGAGAGGCAATCTAAACTAAATGGTACAATGTTAAAATGGGTGCCAGGACAGAGAGAGGCCTTCCACATACAGGAGCTGACAGTTTCTCTTTCTCTCTCTCTCTCTCCCCATTTCACTCTCTCTCTTTCTCTTTCAATCCTGATCCTGACTTTTCTCGGAATCCTTCTTGGTTGAATAGTACCCTGAAATGTTTCAGTCTCACTGTTACAAGGAACAAGTCACATTTCTGTGGTATTTTCGATATCTTAATGATTCAATTTGGAGCTTGGATTGTGTCAGGTAAATGTGGTTTCTCATTCAGACATTTCTGCATTGTGGAACTGTCAGTTATCTGTGCAGGGACAGGATATCGGGGTGTCTGAATGGAGTTGAAGATTTTGGTTGCTTGAATAGGGTGTGAATTAGATTGTGGATTGTGTCCCTGAAGGTCTTTAAGCCGATGTCCTGAGAGAATGAAGTGGTTTACCAATGTCTGAATAACATCAAAGTCTTTAGACACATGAAAGAACAAGATTGGAGACAATACACAAAAGCTGAGACAGTCAGGTAACAACAGGAGGAAGGTGAATGTCTTTTACAGTTTGTAATCTGAAAGCCTGAGCTAATGACTGAAAAAGTCGGAGTTCAAATCCCACATTGGGCTCTTGTGAATTTGAATTTCTCTGAAAATAAAAAATAACTCTGGAATAATAAATCCTCCAGGATGAAATGATTCAATCTCACTGCTCTGACACTGATTTACCTTCAAGTAGCTTTTTCCAGTCCACTTTTTCTAAATCACCTTCCACCGGCCCAGCTTCATTCCCTAAAACTAAGTGTAAAACTGACCCATCTCTTGTTGACCTTGCTAGATACTGGCCTAAAAAAATTTCCCCTGAATGTATATTTAGAATTTTGTATCCTTGATACCTTTTACACTAGTCTCAGTTATCAATGCACTGGTTAGGTCTGCACTAGACCCTGTCTCTGTTTATATTACACATGGCCCTGTCTCTGTTATAAAAATGGTTTAAAAAGTGGAGAGCAAAACCTCCAATTTATCCAGTAGATCCGAAGAAATAGGAGCAGGAGTAGGCCGTTCAGCCCCTTGAGCCTGTTCTGCCAGTCAATACGATCATGATTGATCTGATAGTGACTTTAACTCCACTTTCCTGCCAGCCCGCCATAACCCTTGACTCCCTTGTATATATTCATTGACCCAACCTCCACTGCTTTCTGGGGAAGAGAATTCCAAAGCCTAACCAACCACTAGCTCAGTCTTAAATGGCAGAACCTTTATTTTTAAACTGTGCCCCCTAGTTCAAGACTCCTCCACAAGGGGAACATCCTCCCTTCATCCGCCCTGTAAAGTCCCCTCAGAATCTTGTATGTTTCAATAAGATCACCTCTCATTCTTCTCAACTCCAATGAGTATCGGCCCAACCTGTTCAACTATTCCTCAAAGATAACCCCTTCATCCCAGGAATCAGCCGAGTGAACCTTCTCTGAACTGATTCCAATGGATCCAGGCCTGACCATTTATCCACTTTCAAAGATGCAAAACACCTTAATATTTCCCTCTCACCCTGTTTATCCCATCCAATATTTCACACTCCTCCTCTTTAACTACAATATTTGCATCGTTCCCACTCTTTTATAAAGACAGACACAAAGTATTCATTAAGAACCGTGCCCACATCTCCCACCTCCACATACACATTCCCTTTTTGGTCCCTAATACTCTATCCTTAGTTATCCTTTTGCTCTTCGTGTATTTATGAAACATCTTTGCGCTTTCCTTGATTTTACTTGGTAATATTATTTTCTGACTATCTTTTTGCTTTCCTAATTTGCTTTTTAATTTCATCCCTGCACTTTCTTCACTCCTCTCGGCTTTCTGTGGTATTGAGCTCTCGGTATCTGACATAAACTTCCCTTTTGTGCCTTATCCCACCCGGTTTGATCCTTGCTATCTCAGGGACTCTAGGTTTGGGAGTCTCACCCTGTTTGTCTTTGTGGGAAAATATTTGTTCTCAACCCTCACTAACTCTCACTGCTCTGACACTCATTTACCTTCAGGTAGCTGTTTCCAGTCCACTTTGCTAAGCCCTCCCCTCCCTGGAACTACCATCTCCTCTGATCCCCCTGAAAGACCCTCACATCCTTCCTAGTGTGTGGTGACCATAACTGGATGCAATATTCCAGTTGTGGCCAACCAGAGCTTAGTAAAGGTTCAGCAAAACTTCCACGCATTTGTACCCACAACTATTTATGAAGCCTAAGATGCCACATGCTTTACTGACTGCTCTCTCAATATGTCCTGCCACCTTCAAAGATGTATGTACATGTACCCCCAGGTCCCTCTGTCCCTGCACACTCCCTAGAACTGTGCCATTAAGTCTATATTGCCTCTCCCTATCCCTTCTGCCAAAATACATCACCTCACATTTCCCTGTATTAAATTCCTTCTGCCACTTGTCTGTCCATTCTGCTCAACTATCTATGTCCTGTTGTAGTCAATTGGTGTCATCCTCACTCTTTACATCTCCTCCAAGTTTGTTATCATCGGAATATATTAAAAATTTACTCAAACACTAAAATATTACAGAAAGCGAAGCTCACAAATTTAAGACAAGTTTCCTTTTCTGACTCTCTCTGGTCTGTTCTGATTTTCTGTTGGGTGGCATCTGTCTAGATTTTGTGTTCTGACCTAAACCCACAAACGTATAACTCAGCGGCAGGATTATTACCCACAGAGCCACAGCTGGCTCCAATGTTCCCAGAAATTTTAGTTGATGTGCAGGGCCAGTTATTTTTTCGTGCGGGGTCCCTTTAAATATTTGAAGAATCTTTGCAGACGTGTGTTATTTATCACGGAACAGGACCTGCGTGGTACCCTCCAGTCTGCTGCACATAGCTTTGCAGGAACACTGACCGACACTTTCCATCCCAATCTCTTCCTCTTTCGCTCTGGTACTCCCTCCCCATTGCTATCCTTCCCTCTCTCTGTTATTCTCTCTCTATATCTATCCCTGTCTTTCTCACTGTTTCTCTCTCCATCTGGATGGAGGAGGAGAAAGACAGGCGCATATAGAGGCAGCTTTACTCTGTATCTAACCCATACTGTACCTGCCCTGGGAGTGTTTGATAGAACAGAGAAGACAGAGATTTACTCTGTAGATAACTTGGCTTGGCAGCATTTGATGGGACAGTGTAGACAGAGCTTTACTCTGTATCCCTGGAATTAAGAAGGGTAAGGGTCGAATTGATCAATGTTTACCAGATTATACTGGAAACTGATAGGTGAGATAGAGAGAAACTCTTCTCACTCGTTGGAGGAGTCTCGAACATTTGTTGAAAAGCCTTTCAAGGGTGAAATTTATTAACACTTCTACACGTAAAGGATGGTGGAATTTTGGAATTGTCTTCTAGAAATAACCCCTCCCTATCTCTGCAATCTCCTCCAGCTCCACAATCCACCAATATCTGTGATCCTCTAATTCTGGCCTCTTGAACATCCCCAATTTGAATCGTTCCACCATTGGTGGCCGTGCCTTCAAGCTGCAAAGGCCCTAACTCTGGAATTACTTACCTAAACCCCTCTGTCTCACTAGTGTTCTTTCCTATTTGATGATGCTCCCTAAATGCAAGCTCTTTGACCAAGTTTTTGGTGCTGAAATCTGGAATTCTCTCCCTCAGAGTTGTGGAGGCTCGGTCACTAATTGTATTTAAGGAAGAGATAAATACATTATTGATATCTCAGGGAGTCGAGGGTTATGCAGAGCAGGCCTGAAAGAGGAATTGAGTCCTGGGACAGATCAGCAATGATCTTATTGAATGGCAGGGCAGACTCGAGGGGCTGAATGGCCTACTCCTGCTCCTACTTCTTGAGTTCTTGTGTCTCGTCCAATATCTCCTCAACTGACTTGGTGCCAATTTGTTATTTTTTATTCATTTGTTGGATGTGTGCGTTACTGGCTAGGCCAGCATTTATTACCCATCCCTAATTGCCCTTGAACCTTCTTGAACCACTGCAGTCCATGTGGGGTAGGTACACCCACAGTGCTGTTAGGAAAGGAGTTCCAGGATCTTGACCCAGTGACAGTGAAGGAACGACGATATAGTTCCAAGTCAGGATGGTTTGAGACTTGAAGGGAAACTTGAAGGTGGTGGTGTTCCCATTCGTGTTTCCTGTTTGTTTGCTCTCTCTCCCCCTCCTTCTTTCTAGACCTCCCTGTCCTCCTGTCCCTCTCTGTCATGACAACCGAAGAACAGAAGAAAGTGGGTGCAGGAACAGAGAGACCTGGGGATATCTGTGCACAAATTGAAGGTGGCAGGGCTAGTTGAGAAAGTGGTTAAAAGGCATATGGGATCCTCGGCTTTGTAAATAGAGGCTTAGAGTGTAAAGGCAAGGAGGTTATTTCTAGAGATACAGCACTGAAACAGGCTCTTCGGCCCACCGAGTCTGTGCCGACCAACAACCACCCATTTATACTAACCCTACAGTAATCCATATTCCCTACCACCGACCTACACTAGGGGCAATTTACAATGGCCAATTTACCTATCATCTGCAAGTCTTTGGCTGTGGGAGGAAACCGGAGCACCCGGCGAAAACCCACGCGGTCACAGGGAGAACTTGCAAACTCCGCACAGGCAGTACCCAGAATTGAACCCGGGTCCCTGGAGCTGTGAGGCTGCGGTGCGGTTATGATAAAGCTTTATAAAACACTGCTTCATCCTCAAGTAGTATTGTGTCCAATTCTGGACACCGTACTTGAGGAAGGATGTGGGGGCATCAGAGAGGGTGCAGAAAAGATTCACGAACAAGGTTCCAGGGATGAGGGACTTTACGAAGGGACAGATTATCTGATCACACCCGGGATGGTGTAATCGATGCCAACAAAGCCCAGTTCAGCCTGCAAAATGAAAAGGAGCGAGAGAGAGCTGAGAGGGAATGAGTTAATTTTGACTGAGTTAATGAGGGGGCAATGGCGTCCTGCGGCTCCCACAATGCCCCGCGAGTGGGAAAGGCCCCTTTCTGCGGTACAGGCCGCGCTGCACTCTGGGAGGCTGCTCCGCACATGCGCATCCCCACAAGAGCGTTAACCGCCGCTTTTTTATATTCTCCCCCCGGCTCAGACATTCAACTTTCCTCCATTGAGATCGACAGCTGAAGCCGCTTCTCCTTTTCCTTTCAGCTGCTGTTTGCGGAAAGAAGAGGCCGGCGGGTGACGTCACGCAAACATGGCGGCTGAGGACACCTCCCTCCCGCCAGGGCGTCGGTGAGATCCCATTGGCTGCTTCGCCCCACGTGTCTGGAGGTCAAGGGGTCAAATGCTGCCTGCAGCCTCCGCGCAGCCGCGGTTTGGGCGACTTGTAACCCCGCCCCTGGGGTGGGGGAGGGGGGTCAGCACCAGACTCTTAAAGGGACCCTGCACCACCAGAACTCTCCCAAACTCTTAAAGGGACCCAACATGGACAGAAAGAGCAAGAGACTTGGAGAGCAAGTAATAGAGAGGGAAATAGAAAAGAGAGAGTGATGGGGAGAGAGAGAGAGGAAGAACTGAGCTTGAAAGAATCATAGAGAGATGGAGAGACCGAGAGAAAATAGGTGAGAGGGAGAGAGTGAGAGAGCAAGAGATGGTGAGAAATGGAGGGAGAATCTCCTCAATTGGACAGAGATGGAGAGAGAGTGATGGAGAGATGGAGAGACTGAGAGAAAATAGGTGAGTGGGAGAGAGCGAGAGAGCAAGAGATGGAGAGAAATGGAGGGAGAATCTCCTCAATTGGACAGAGACGGAGAGAGTGTGATAGAGAGATGTGAAGAGAGATCAAGGAGAAAGGAAGGTGGAGAGTGAGGGAGAGGTGGAGTTTGAGAGTGAGGAAACAGATAAATGGAGAGATAAAGGTGAGGAGAGAGTAACAGAGCAGAAGAGAGAGAGAGAGAGATGGAGAGAGAGAGTGGGAAGGAAAATGAGAAATTAGAGGAAAAGAGCAGACACAGGATGTACAGAAAGTGCGAAAAATGAATGAGAGATAGAGTGTCCGTCAGAGAGAGAGGGAAAGTCTGGGATATATGTGGGCAGAGAGAGAGGCAGATCGTGTGTGTGTGAGAGAGAGAGAGAGACATCAGCACACGTTCACAGGAAAGAAAGTCTCGCCATGTCAAACAGTCATTTAATTGGATGCACAATCAGACAAAAGTAACTTTATCCCCGGGAGAATGAGTGGAGTCAGACATATAAAAACAGATTGCAGGTTAATGCCCAGATAAGCTTGATTAAAGATTAAAAGTTGCAGAGAGAAATCACCCAGTAATCCTAGTTGCAACCCATTGGACTCAATACAATGGTCCAAAAATATTATCACTGCCAATCAAACAATTTCATCAGCTCAACAGCAAACAGTGAAATGATCCACAAACTGCAGTGTTCAATGATTCAAGGAAGATTACAGAGCATGAGAGAGAACATAAAGACAGACAGAGAGTATTTGTTTAGCTTCTCTGCCATTGTCCTGTGATGAGAGGCTGAGTAAATAGGACCTGTATTCTCTGCAGTTTCGAAGAATGAGAGGTGATCTCATTGAAACATATCAGATTCTAAAGGGACTGGATAGGGTGGACACTGAGAGATTATTTCCGCTGGTCGGGAAATGAAAGTCTCCCTTATCCCTTCCTAACCAGCTTATCCACCTGTCCTGTCAGCCTCAGGAATCAGTGAGCATTCACTCCAAGGTCCCGCTGTTCACAGACACAGAGATAATGTTGGAGACAGTCATGTTGTTAGGTTAGATCAAAAGTGCAAATGACAAATGTTATCATAGTTTGATGTAATCCTGTGTGCACAGAGGTACAAGAAATAGGTGTAGAGTGTGAAACACCAGGAGAGAGGGAGGAATATAGATGGAGAGAGGGTAACAGTGAGAAAGGGAGAGATATGCAGGGAGAGAGAAGTGGAGAGCTACTCTTACTGGTAATCTCTCTCCATCTCCGTCTTCCCCTCTCTCTTACTCACTCAATCAATCACTAGTTCCCCTCTCTGCTACTCTCTCCTTGTTTATTTCTCTCTCTGTACCCTCTTAATCTCAATCTCTCACTGTGTCATACCTTCCAGGATGCTGCACACAGCTTTGCGGGAATGCTGACCGACACTCTCCATGCCAATCTCGTCCTCTTTCTCTCTGGTAATCTCTCCCCATTGCTATCCTTCCCTCTCCCTGTTCTTCCCTCTCTATATCTGTCCCTGTCTTTCTCACTGTTAACCTCTCCATCTGGATGGAGGAGGAGAAAGAGAGGCATATATAGAGGCAGCTTTACTCTGTATCTAACCCCACACTGTACCTTCCCTGGGAGTGTTTTATAGAACAGAGAAGACAGAGATTTACTCAATAGCTAACTAATAGCTTGGCAGCATTTGATGGGACAGTGTAGACGGAGCTTTACTCTGTATCCCTGGAATTTAGAAGGGTAAGGGGTGATCTGATCAAAGTTTAAAGTGGTGGATGGGGTACCAATCAGGTGGAGTGCTTTGTCCTGGATGGTGTCGAGCCTCTGGAGTGTTGTAGATGTTACACACATCCAGGCAAGTGGAGAGATACCATCACACACCTGACTTGTGTCTTGCAGGTGGTTGAAAGGCTTTGGGGAGTCAGGGGGTGAGTCACTTGTAGCCACAGTACTGATGTGATTACTTCAGCTCAGTTCCTGGTCAATGTCTCCCTAGGATGTTGATGCTGGGTGATTCAGCGATGGGATAATGCTTTGAATGCCATGGGGAGGTGGTTGGATTCTCTCTTGTTACAGATGGTCATTGCCTGTCTGTGTGTGTTTTTCTGTGCTCTGGGAACAATTTCCTCAATGGGAGGTCATAATGCTGCCTCATAATTGACTAGTTCACGAAAGGAATGCTGATGGAATGAACGGGACAGGGACAGAGTGGATACAACATTGGCTAAGGGACAGGACACAGAGAGTAGTGGTGAATGGTTGCTTCAGACTGGAGGGCGGTATCTTTGACTGACATAATCTTATACACTTCTATTCAATCTCCCCTCTATCTCCTTTGTTCTCAGGAGATCAAACCCAGCTTTTCCAACCTAACCTTGTAGCTAAAATCCCCCATCTCTGAAACCATTCTGGTAAATCTCTGCACCCTCTCAAGGAACCTCACATCCTTCCTAAAGTGTGGTGACCAGAACTGGACACAGTTCTCCAGTTGGGGCTGAAATAGAGCTTTATAAATGTTCAGCATAACCTGCCTGCTTTTGTACTGACTGTATACAGTGTACATTGTGGTACAGTGGTATTCCCCAGGGGTTTGGATTAGGATCACTGATCTTTTTGATATATATTAATGACTTGGACTTGGGTTTTACAGGGCATAACTTCAACATTGTACCATCTGAAATGTAATAAACAGAGAAGGGAATAGTTGTAGTAAATCTCTGTCTTCTCTGTTCTATAAAACACTGTCAGGGCAGGTACAGTGTGGGGTTCAGGAGGATAGAGGCAGTCTGGTGAAATGGTCAGACACAGGGCAGCTTAACTTCAATGCTGAGAAATGTAAAATGATGCATTTAGGAAGGAAGGCTGAGGAGAAGCGATATAAACTAAATAGTACAATGTTAAAATGGGTGCTGGTTCAGAGAGATCTGGAATCTGGAGAGATCTGCGTCAGTTTTTATATCTGAAAGATTCAATTTGGGGCTTCGAGTCTTGTCAGTTGAATTTAGCTTCATCCTGAAAAGTGTTAGTAAACGTGTTGGGAAATGTGTCAAAAGCTGTTTCCATTCAGACATTCCTGCATTGTGGAAGTGTGAGCGATCTTTGCAGAGACAGGAAATAGAGTTGTTTGAATGGACCTGCAGGTTTTAGTTGATGCAATAAGGTGAGAATTTGAATTGTGTCCCTTCCAGATACACAGAATTGAAGGTATTTACAGAACACCACATGAAGTAGTTTACCAATGTCTGACAAACTTCAAAGACTTCAAACACATGGAAGAAGAGGAGAAGGGAACAATATACAAAACCTCAGTCAGTCAGACAACAGCAGGAGGAAAATGAATCTCTTTTTATGGGTTTTAATTTGAAGGCCTGAGCTGATGATTGAAAAAGTAGGAGTTCAAATCCCACGCTGGGCTGTTGTGAATTTGAATTCTGTTTTTTCTCAAAATAAACATAAATCTGGAATTAAAAAACCTCTAGGTTGGAATGATTCACTCCTGTCTACTAGTGCAAAGCCTGTGTGTGTCTCAGTTTTGCTGTATTTATTAACGATTTAAGATGATGTGGTAGAATGCAACATACCCAAGTTTACCAATGACACAAAAATAGGCAGCATTGTAAGCAGTGTAGCTGGAAGGAGAACAATGCAAAGAGATATCTGAAGTGAATGGTTAAAACTGTGGTAGATAGATTTTCATGTCAGTAAAAAAGACCAGAACAGAGTACTTTATAAATGGTGAAAAGATAGAAACACTGGAGGTTCAAAGAGACTTGAGGGGTCCATGTCCATTTGAGTGCAGTGTAGATTTACCAGAATGATAACTGGACTCCAAGGGTTAAATTACGAGGTGATATTACACAAACTGGGAATAATTCCCTGGAATTTAGGAGGATCAAGGTGAATTGTTCAAAGGTGTTGAGATATTAAGGGGAACTGATGGGGTAGTTTGGGAGAAACTATTTCAGCAGCTTGGGAACATAGGAACAGCAGTAGGCCATTCAGCCCATCGAGCCTGCTCTGCCATTCAATACGATCATGGCTGATCATCCACTTCAATGCCTTTTTCCCAGACTGAGTTTCCACAGCCCACTGGGTTAGAGAATTCCAAAGATTCACAACACTCTGAGCAAAGACATTTCTCCCCATCTCTGACCTAAGTGGCTTCCTCCTTATTTTGAAATTGTGTCCCCTGGTTCTAGACTCCCGAACCAAAGGAGACATCTTACCTGCATCGAACCTGTCTATCCCTTTAAGTATTTAGTATGTTTCAATAAGTTCACCTCTCATTCTTCTAAACTCCAATGAGTATCGGCCCAACCTGTTCAACCATTCCTCATAAGACAACCCCTTCATCCCAGGAATCAGCCGAGTGAACCTTCTCTGAAGTGGTTCCAATGCATCCAGGCCTGACCATTTATCCACTTTGAAAGTTGCCAAACACCTTAATATTTCCCTCTCACTCTGTTTATCCCATCCAATATTTCACACTCCTCCTCTTTAACTACAATATCTGCATCGTTCCCCCTCTTTGAGAAAGACGGACCCAGAGAATTCATTCAGAACCATGCCCACATCTCCCAACTCCACAGGTAAACATTCAGCATAATTTTCATGCTTTTGTACTCAAAGTCTCTATTTATGAAGCCTGAGATCCCATATGCTTTGCTGACTACTTTCTCAATATGTCCTGCCACCTTCAAAGATGTATGTACATGTATCCCCGGGTTCCTCTGTCCCTGCACACTCCCTAGAACTGGGCCATTAAGTCTATATTCCCTCTCCCTATCCCTTCTGCCCATCTCACATTTCCCTGTATTAAATTCCTTCTGACATTTGTCTGCCCATTCTGCTCACCTATCTATGTCCTGTTGTAGTCGATTGGTGTCACCCTCACTGTTTGCATCTCCTCCAAGTTCGTTAACGGCAAATATTAAAATTTTACAAGAAGCACTGACTTTTGGGGAACACTGCTGTCTACCATCTTCCAGTCTGAAAAACAACCATTTACCACAACTGGCTGTTTTCTGTCCTTTCACCAATTTTTGATCCAAGCTGACACTGGCCCTCCTATCCCATGAGCCTCAGTTTTGTTAACCAGAATTTTATGTGCCACTTTGTCAAACGCTTTCTTCAAATCCATATAAAATCCATTGCATTCCCTTCATCAACCTTCTCTGTTACTTCATCAAATTCTTGCTGGCTTTCCCTAATGAACTCAAACCTCTCCAAGTGCCTGTTGATTTTTTTCTCTTTCAATGATTTCTCCAATTCTCCTTTTGAAAGCTACTATTGAATCTGTCTGCACCACTATCAGGCATTGCATTTCAAATCTGAAGCACTTGTGTGGAAAAAAATCCTTTTCCTCATGTCGCCAATGTTTGTTTTTGCCGATCACCTTCAATCTGTGCTCTCTGGTTATCAATCCTTCAGCCATTGGAAACACTTTCTCTTTATTTCCTCCATCTAAAGCTTTCATGATTTGATACACCACGATCAAATTTCCTTTTAATCTTCTCTGCTCTAAGGAGAACAAGCCCAGTTTCTCCAGTCTATCAGTGTAACTGTAATAATCTCATCCAGGAACCGTTCTAGTAAATCTCTTCTGTACATTCACCAAAGCCTCCATGTCTTTCCTAAAGTGTGGTTCCAGAATTGGACACAATACTGCAGCTGAGGACAAACTATTATTTTATAAATGTTTAGCATCACTTCCTGACTTTTACACTCTATACCTGTTTATAAAGCTCAGGATCCCATCGGCTTTATTAACCCATCAACAAAGGGGGAAATTCTACCAGAACAATTGATCAGTTCCCTTAGACATGAATCCGTGAGTCGTTCCGAGGCTGTTGGGAGGGTTTAGAGAGAACCTCAAACTGCTCATTTTTTGAAGCAGAAAACCATCAATGCATTGGCAGGGATATTAATAAAGCCCTTCGGAAGACAGGAGGAGGCCATTCGTCCCCTCGAGACTGTCCTGCCCATTCATTCAGGTCATGGCTGATTTGCTCCTTATCCACATCGAGCTGTCTCTGCTCCGAAAACATTAATACCCTTTCCGAACAAATCTCTACCGGCAATCAGGAATTAATGTCACTGCCTGTTAATACTGGGGAATTCCTTCCCTAAACCTCTCCGTCTCTCTATCTCTCATTCCGGCTTAAAGACGTTCCTTAAAACTAACCTCTTTGACCAAGCTTTTTGTCATCAGCCTTAATCTGAACTTCTGTGCGTTTGGTGTCAGATTTTGTTTTGTAATGCACCCTGTGCAGCGTCTTTGGGATTTTTTATTCCTCACCTTCTCCCTCACCCCCCTCCCTCTCTCTTTCTCCCCCTCACCTCTAAGACAAGTATATCCTTCCTTCAGTACTGAGACCAGGACTGTACACAATATTCCAGGTGTGGGCTCACAGAAATACCATCACACACCTAACTTGTGTCTTGCAAGTGATGGAAAAGCTTTGGGGAGTCAGGGGGTGAGTCACTTGGAGCCCAGTATTGATGTGATTTCGTCAGCTCAGTTCCTGGTCAATGTTTCCCCAGGATGTTGACGCTGGGGGATTCAGCGATGGGATAATGCTTTGAATGCCAAGGGGAGGTGGTTGGATTCTCTCTTGTTGCAGATGGTCATTGCCTGGCACTTGTGTGACGTGAATGTTACTTGCCACTGGTCGGCCCAAACCTGAATGTTGTCCGGGTCTTGGTGCATGTGGCTCTGGATTGCTTCATTATCTGAGGCAAAATACTGTGGATGCTGGAAATCTGGAAATCATCGAGCTGAATCACTAACTCTGTTTCTCTCTCCACAGATGCTGCTTGCCCTGCTCAGTATATCCAGCATTTTCTGCTGGGATCTCAGCTGAAGATGGTTTGGGCTGAGGACACGACCCTGATAAACTCCTGCGGTGAAGGCCTGGGACTGAGATGATTGACCACAACCACAGCCACCTTCCTTTGTGCTCGGGCTTTAGAGAGGGACAAAATTGGAGAGAGCGAGATTGTTGAGGTGGATGAAGAGGATAATGTAAGATATATTAACTTGATTTAATCCTTCACTGCTGTCTGCACAAATATATAAGAGATAGGTATGGAGAGAAAAAAGATCGGGCAGGGAGAAATGTAGATGAAGTTGGGGCCCAGGTGGACACTTTTGATGATCCAGGAGGATTAGTCTCCATTTTAAACATCCAGCAAGCTGTTCTACTGTGGGAGCCATCACACCGTCATGATATTGGTTGTGGAAATTTCATGCTGGCTTATTGGTTAATTTTTAAATCTGTGATTGATAGATTCTTGTTAACCAAAGGTATTAAGAGAGAAGGGGCAAAGGCAGGATATATGGTGTAAGTTACATCACAGATCAGCCCTGATCTCATTGGATGCCGGAACAGAGTTGTGGGGTTGAATTGCATCTTCCTCTTCCAATATCCCCTGTGAAGTATCCTTCTTTCTCTTTTAGTCACCCTATCAGTCTATGTTTCTGGGAGATTTCTTGTATCTTCCTCAGTGAAGACAGACACAAAGTCATCATTTATCTTCACTGCCATTTCTCTATTCCCCATTATAAAATCTCCTGACTCTGCCTGTAATGGACCCACATTTGTCTCAGCCAAACCATTCCTTTTTATGTCCCTATTGAAACTTTTACAGTCCGTTTTGATGTTTTTATGTCTGGGGGATTCTGGGACTAGTGAGCATAGTCTGAGAATTAGAGGCAGTCCTTTCAGGAGTGAAGTTCGGAAACACGTCTACAGACTAAAGGTGGTGTTAGTTTGGAACTGTCTTCTGTAAATAACCATTGATGCAAAATCAATTGTTCATTTTTAAATCTAAGATTGGCCATCCCGAATGTCTTTTGGAAATTGAAATATTCTTCTGTCACTCTCTGTCCCTTGGGCAGTCCGTTTGTGTGTGTGTCTGTGCATGTCGGTCTCTGTGTGTGTGTGTGTGTGTGTGTGTGTCTGTGGATGACGGTCTGTGTGTGTGTCTATGTGTGTGGGTGTGTGTGTGTGTCTGTCTGTGTCTATGCCTGTTTCTCTCTCCTCAGTACCTCAGTAAAACTCCACATACATCAATTTGCGATTTTAATTTGGCTGCTTTTGGTGATCCCACAACTGCAGAGGGTGCACTTCCTTCTGCAGGCTGGTTGGAAACCCATATCCCGCTCTTTCACGGCATATTCTGTCTGCTTTGTATACTAAATTGATTAATCCCTAATAATTGATCAAATCTGACATTGATTACTGTTTGAAAGTCTCCAGGTTTACTTTCCTCCCAGGGCTGATTAAAAGTTCGAGTTTCCCTCAGTGTTTTGGAAATATCAAACCCTGATCCCACACCCAGTAAAGTATTTTACATGATGGGACGCTGCAAATGTTGTTATACTCAGTGCGCACGGACCCTTCATGTTGTAATAAGATGCCATAATCTCTATTCAGATAACTCTCATGACACAGGGGTAAAATTTCACTGGGTCAACATTCTGACCAAACACTAAAACATTACAGAAAGCGAGGCTCACAAATTCAACACAAGTTTCCTTTTCTGTGTCTCGCTGGTCTGTTCTGATTTTCTGTTGGGTGACATCAGTCTAGATTTTGTGTTCAGACCTGAACCCACAAACGTATAACTCAGAGGCAGGATTATTACCCACTGAGCTGCAGCTGCCTCCAATGTTCCCAGAAAATTTAGTTGTTGTGCACGGCAAGTTTTTTTTGTCCCACGTGCAGTCCCTTTAAATTTTTAAGAATCTTCGAAGACGTGTGTTATTTATCACGGAACAGGACCTGCGTGGCACCTTCCAGGCTGCTGCACACAGCTTTGCAGGAACACTGACCGACACTCTCCATCCCAATCTCTTCCTCTCTGGTAATCTCTCCCCATTGCTATCCTTCCCTCTCTCTGTTATTCTCTCTCTATATCTATCCCTGTCTTTCTCACTGTTACACTCTCCATCTGGATGGAGGAGGAGAAAGAGAGGCATATATAGAGGCAGCTTTACTCGGTATCTAACCCCACACTGTACCTGTCCTGCGAGTGTTTTATAGAACAGAGAGGACAGAGATTTGCTCTGTAGATAACTCCATTCTGTACTTGGCTTGGCAGCATTTGAAGGGACAGTTCAGATGGAGCTTTACTCTGTGTCCCTGGAATTTTGAAGTGTAAGGGGTGTTTAGTTCAGTTTAGTTTAGAGATACAGCACTGAAGCAGGCCCTTCGGCCCACCGAGTCTGTGCCGACCATCAACCACCCATTTATACTAATCCTGCACTAATTCCATATTCCTACCACATCCCCACCTGTCCCCATATTTCCCTACAACCTACCTATACTAGGGGCAATTGCTAATGGCCAATTTACCGATCAACCTGCAAGTCTTTGGCATGTGGGAGGAAACCGGAGCACCTGGTGGAAACCCACGTAGACACAGGGAGAACTTGCAAACTCCACACAGGTAGTACCCAGAATTGAACCCGGGTCGCTGGAGCTGTGAGGCTGCGGTGCTAACCACTGTGCCACTGTGCTGGGTGAATTGATCAAAGTTTACAAGACAATACTGGAAACTGATGGGGTAGATAGAGAGAAACTCTTCTCAATGGTTGGAGGAGTCTCGGACGAGGGGCACAGTCGAAAAATCGAACATTAGTCGAAGACCCTTTCAAGGGTGAAATTTATTAACACTTCTACACACAAAGGATGGTGGAATTTTGGAATTGTCTTCCACAAATGACCCCTCCCTATCTCTGCAATCTCCTCCAGCTCCACAATCCACCAATATCTGCCATCCTCTAATTCTGGCCTCTTGAACATCCCCAATTTGAATCGTTCCACCATTGGTGGCCGTGCCTTCAAGCTGCCAAGGCCCTAACTCTGGAATTCCTTTCCCAAACCTCACCATCTCACTAACTCTCTTTCCTCTTTGAGGATTCTCCCTCAAACCAACCTCTGACCAAGTTTTTGGTCATCTGGTCTAATATCTCCTGAAGTGACTCAGTGTCAAATTTTTATTTTCTTGATTCATTTGTTGGATGTGTGCGTTAGTGGCCAGGACAGCATTTATTGCCCATTCATAATTGCCCTTGAGAAGGTGGTGTTGAGCCTCCTTCTTGAACCGCTGCAGTCTGTGTGGGGTAGGTACACCCACAGTGCTGTTAGGAAGGGAGATCCAGGATTTTGACCCAGTCACAGTGAAGGAGCAGCGATATAGTTCCAAGTCAGGATGGTGAGTGACTTCAGGGAAACTTGAAGATGGTGGTGTTCCCATACGGGTTTCCTGTTTGTTTGCTCTCTCTCCCCCTCCTTCTTTCTAGACCTCCCTGTCCTCCTGTCCCTCTCTGTTATGAGAACCTAAGAACAGAAGGAAGTGGGTGCAGGAACAGAGAGACCTGGGGATGTCTGTGCACAAATTGAAGGTGGCAGAGCTAGTTGAGAAAGTGGTTAAAAGGCATATGGGATCCTAGGCTTTGTAAATGGAGGCTGAGAGTATAAAAGCAAGGAGGTTATGATGAAGCTTTATAAAACACAGCTTCATCCTCAACTAGTATTGTGTCCAATTCTGGACACCGTACTTTCGGAAGGATGTGGGGGCTTTAGAGAGGATGCAGAAAAGATTCACGAGCAAGGTTCCAGGGATGAGGGACTTCAGTTATGTGGATAGATTGGAGAAATTGGTGTTGTTCTCCATAGAGAAGAGAAACATGAGATGAGATTTGATAGAGGTGTTCAAAATCATGAGGGGTCCTGACAGAGTAGATGTAGGAGTAGGAATGCAGCACATAGGACATTCCAGACCCATTTCTGTTCAGTGTTTACTGAAACAAGTGAATTGGCCATTTAATATTTTTAACTTACTTAACCATTGTGTTCCCACAAAGATCAAGCTAGTAAATTTAACAGTGGTCACTTTGACTTCATCCCATCGTGTCTTATGTACATTCTGACAGGATTGCAGGTATAACTGTAGTCATAAAATTCAGCTGAAAATTGATCAGTTACATTGTTATTTCAGTCCATATTTACAGTACACACGGTACCTTACTGTTGTAATCAAGTCATATAGTGTCTATTCATCCCACTGGGGCAAAATGTCACTGGCTCAACATTCTCACCAAATACTAAAGCATTCCACAATGCAAGACTCACAAATTCAACACAAGTTTCCTTTTCTGAGTCTCGCTGGTCTGTTCTGATTCTCTGAGGGATTACTGATGCTTATCCTCCACATGAGCAGTCGTCCTAATCCCGTGTGCCTGTCCTGCTCCCAAACCCGGCATCCGCTTACGTTAAGGCAAGTGATACAGGAGCGTCTCAGTGACTGAGGCAGGTGAGTCTTGAGGCTGAGCCGGGCACAGTGAGTGACCCGGGTTAATCCGACACTCCAGGGAATGTTTTAACGGAGCTTTACTCTCTATCTCAGCCATGCTGCACCTTCTCTGAGAGTGTTCGATGGGGCAGTGTAGACGAGGAGAGTTATTCCTTACCCATTTAAACATGGAGAAGTGAATATCCAAGAGATTGTTTTAAATGTGATGAGGGTTTCTACCTCTACCACCCTTTCAGGCAGTGAGTTCCAGACACCCACCAGCCACTGGGTGAAGAAACTATTGATGTGTTTCGTTCAGTTAAGTTTGATGTCAATGTTTCTCCAGGATGTTGACGCTGGGGGATTCAGTGATGGGATAATGCTTTGAATGCCAAGGGGAGGTGGTTGGATTCTCTCTTGTTGCAGATGGTCATTGCCTGGCACTTGTGTGACGTGAATGTTACTTGCCACTGGTCGGCCCAAACCTGAATGTTGTCCGGGTCTTGGTGCATGTGGCTCTGGATTGATTCATTATCTGAGGCAAAATACTGTGGATGCTGGAAATCTGGAAAGCATCGAGCTGAATCACTAACTCTGTTTCTCTCTCCACAGATGCTGCCTGACCTGCTCAGTATTTAAAGCACTTTCTGCTGGGATCTCAGCTGAAGATGGCTGGGCTGAGGACACTACCCTGATAAACTCCTGCAGTGAAGGCCTGGGACTGAGATGATTGACTTCCAACAACCAAAACCATCTTCCTTTGTGCTCGGTATGATTCCAACCAGTGGAGAGATTTCCCCCGATTCCCACTGACTTCAGTTTTACTCGGGCTCCTCGATACCACACTCGGTCAAACACTGCCTTGATGTTAAGGTCAGTCTCTCTTCCCAGTAGCAGACAGGAGTGAATCGTTCCCTTTGACCCGTTGTACACTGAACAAGCTGTGCTTCTTCACAGCCTGATACAGGACTGTACACGGCCGATTAATGTAGCCCATCAAACACTCCCAGAGCAGGTTCAGCACAGCTTAGGAACAGAGTACAGTTCCTTCAACATTCTCTCTCTGTCTCTCCCTCCTGCTATCTCTGACACGAGGAGAGAGACTGAGGGAGAGAGGGTTAGTTATGAAGGCAGAGAGAGGGCTGTAGAGAGGGACAAAGTTGGAGAGAGAGAGATTGTTGAGGTGGATGAAAAGGATAATGTAAGATATATTAATTTGATGTAATCCTTCACTGCTGTGTACACACACATATGAGAGATAGATATGGAGAGAAAAAAAACATCAAGAGAGGGGGAAATGCAGACAATGTTGGGGCCCAGGCGTATACGTTTGATGATCCAGAAGGAATAGCTCCATTTTAAACATCCAGCAAGCTATTCCACTGTGGGAGCCATCACACCCAAACAGGCATAGACACACACACAAACACACAGAAATACCCACACAATGATATTGTTTGTGCAAATTTCATGCTGGCTTATTGGTTAATTTTTAAATCTGTGATTGATAGATTCTTGTTAACCAAAGGTATTAAGAGATAAGGGGCAAAGGCAGGATATATGGTGTAAGTTACATCACAGATCAGCCAAGATCACATTGGATGCCGGAACAGGATTGTGGCGTTAAATTGCATCCTCCTCTTCCAGTATCCCCTGTTAAATATCCTTCTTTCTCTTTTAGTCACCCTGTCAGTCTATGTCTCTCTGTTTCTCTCTTTCTGTCTCTATCGGACAGTGCAGAGTGAGATTCACTCTGTATCCACCCCATGATGTTCCTGCCCTGGGAGTGTGTGATGGGACAGTGACACTCTGTGTCAAACCCAACATTGTGCTTGGCTTGGGAATGTTTAATGGGACAGTGTAGCTGGAGATTTACTCTGTATCCCTAGAATTTTGAAGGCTCAGGTGTGATTTGATGATTGTTTTCAAGATAATAAGGGAAACTGATGGGGTAGACAGAGAGTAACAATTCCCACTGGCTGCAGAGTCTAGAACATGGGGGCATAGTCTAAAAATATAAACCTAGTCTAAAAACCTTTCAGGAGTGAAATGAAGAGACACTTCAACACACCAGGTGTGGTATCAGTTTGAAACTCTCTTCCACAAACAGCAATTGATGCTGAGACACTTGTTAATTTTTAAATCTGAGTTTGATAGATTTTTGTGAACCAAAGGGGCAAAGATAGGTACATGGAGTTAGATCACACATCAGCCATGAGCTCATTGAATGACAGAACAGGGTTGAGGGGCCAAATGGCCTCCTCCTCTTCCTCTGTCCTACGCCCAATATCCTGCGATCACGCTCTGTGTCTTGGTCTCTGTCTCCCTCTTTGTCTCTCTTTCTGTCTGTCTGTCTGTCTCTCTCTCTCTCCTCTCATCTGTGGAAATCCACACACATCAGTCAGCCATTTTAGGTTCATTTTCAGTGGCCATTTTATGTTACCACAACACTGGGACATTTATCGCTGTCTATCCCAAACCATCTCTCTTTGTAGTCTATTTGTGTCCTCCTCACAGCTTATTGTCCCACCTAACCTAGTATCTCTCTCCTTTGCTCCGTCTCACTCACGCACTCTCCCCCCTCTCTCTCCCCCCCATTTCTCTCTCCCCCCATTTCTCTCTTTCCCCCCCACCCCCCCGCAATCTCTCTTTAAGTGTCCTGTTATCACATCCTTTATTATAGATTCGAGCATTTTCCCTATGACTGATGTTAGACGAACAGGTCTTTAGTTCCCTATTTTCTCCCTCCTTCCTTTTGTAAATAGTGGGGTTACATTTGCTACCTTCTAATCTGACTCTCTCACTCTGCCTCTCTCACACTGCCTCTGTCCCTCGCTATCTGTCTTTCCCCTCTCTCTCTCTCTCTATCTCTCCCTCTCTGTCTTTTTCTCTCTCTCGCTCTATCTCTCCCTCTCTCTACCTCTGTCCACGTCTCAATTTGTGCCTCCCTCACACCATCGCTCCCTCTCTCTCTGTCTCTCTCTATCTTTCTGTCTGCCTCTCTCTCTCTCTCTGCCTCTCTCTCTCTCTCTGTCTCTCTCTCTCTCTCTCTGCCTCTCTCTTTCTCCCTCTCTCCCTCCCTCTCTCTCTCTCTTTCTCCCTCTCTCCCTCCCTCTCTCTCTCTGTCTCTGTCTCAGAGTTACAGCTCAGATGATTAACCTCTTTATCCATGTGTTATGAACACGGGACTTTGTCTCTCTCCCATTTTCCAGGATGTTGCCAGGACTGGAGAATTGTAGCTATGAGGATAGGCAGGGGTTGTTGTCCTTGGAAAAGAGAAGGCTGAGGGGAGATCTGATTGAAATGTACAAAATGTTGAGGGTCCTGGATAGAGTGGAGGTGAAGGGCAGAGAACCATAGCAGAAAGGTCAGTGACGAGGGGGCAGAGATGTAAAGTGATTGGCAGAAAAATTAGAGGGGAGTTGAGGAAAATCTTTTTCACCCAGAGGGTCGCGATGGTCTGGAACTCACTGCCTGAAAGGGCAGTTGAGGCAGAGACCCTCAACTCATTCAGAAGGAGTCTGGATAGACACCTCAAGTGCGGTAAGCTGCAGGGCTCCAACCAAATGCTGGAAGGTGGGATGAGAATCGGTTGATCGTTTTTCGGCTGGCACAGAGAGGATGGGCCAAGTGGCCTCTTTCTGTGCCTTAAAATTTCTATGTTGCCCTCACCAACTCTATTTTTCCCTCTGTTACCCTCTGAATCCCAGTCTCTCCCTCTCTGTTACCCTCTGAATCCCAGTCTCTCCCTCTCTGTTACCCTCTGAATCCCAGTATTTCCTGCTCTGTTACCCTCTGAATCCCAGTATCTCCCTCTCTGTTACCCTCTGAATCCCAGTCTTTCCTGCTCTGTTACCCTCTGAATCCCAGTCTCTCCCTCTCTGTTACCCTCTGAATTCCAGTCTTTCCTGCTCTGTTACCCTCTGAATCCCAGACTCTCCCTCTCTGTTACCCTCTGAATCCCAGTCTCTCCCTCTCTGTTACCCTCTGAATCCCAGTCTTTCCTGCTCTGTTACCCTCTGAATCCCAGTCTCTCCCTCTCTGTTTCCCTCTGAATCCCAGACTCTCCCTCTCTGTTACCCTCTGAATCCCAGACTCTCCCTCTCTGTTACCCTCTGAATCCCAGTCTCTCCCTCTCTGTTACCCTCTGAATTCCAGTCTTTCCTGCTCTGTTACCCTCTGAATCCCAGACTCTCCCTCTCTGTTACCCTCTGAATCCCAGTCTCTCCCTTTCTGTTCCCCTCTGAATCCCAGTCTCTCCCTCTCTGTTACCCTCTGAATTCCAGTCTCTCCCTTTCTGTTCCCCTCTGAATCCCAGTCTCTCCCTTTCTGTTACCCTCTGAATTCCAGTCTTTCCTGCTCTGTTACCCTCTGAATCCCAGTCTCTCCCTTTCTGTTCCCCTCTGAATCCCAGTCTCTCCCTCTCTGTTACCCTCTGAATCCCAGTCTCTCCCTTTCTGTTCCCCTCTGAATCCCAGTCTCTCCCTCTCTGTTACCCTCTGAATCCCAGTCTCTCCCTCTCTGTTACCCTCTGAATCCCAGTCTCTCCCTCTCTGTTACCATCTGAATCCCAGTCTCTCCCTCTCTGTTACCCTCTGAATCCCAGACTCTCCCTTTCTGTTCCGCTCTGAATCCCAGACTCTCCCTCTCCGTTACCCTCTGAATCCCAGTCTTTCCCGCTCTGTTACCCTCTGAATCCCAGTCTCTCCCTCTCTGTTTCCCTCTGAATCCCAGTCTCTCCCTCTCCGTTACCCTCTGAATCCCAGTCTCTCCCTCTCTGTTACCCTCTGAATCCAAGACTCTCCCTCTCTGTTACCCTCTGAATCCCAGTCTCTCCCTCTCTTTCTCTCTCTCCCTCCCTGTCTGTTTCTTTCTCTCTCGCTGTCTCTGTCTGTCTCTCAGTGTCTCTCACTCTCTCTCTCTCTGCCTCTGTCCACACCTCTGTCTCTCTCACACCATCTCGCCCTCCCTCTCTCTGTCTCTCCCTCTCTCTGCCTCTCCATCTCTCTCTCTCCTTTTACTTTGTCTCTCCCTATCTCCCTTTCTCACCCTCTGTCCATGACTCTGTTTACATCTCTCTCATTCTCTGTCTCTGCCTATCTCCCTCTCCCTCTCTCTCTGTCTCTGTCCATGACTCCATTTGTGCCTCCCTTACACCATCTCTCCCACTCTCTCTGTCTCTCTCTCTGTCCCTCCATCTGTCTTTCCCTCTCTGTCACTCCTCCTCTCTCCTTCTATCTCTGTCTCTCTCTCTGTCCCTCCATCTTTCCTTCCCTCCCTGTCACTCCATCTCTCTCCTTCTCTCTCTGTCTCTCACTTTGTCCCTGTATCTGGCTTTCCCTTCCTGACACTCCCTCTCTCTCCTTCGCTTTCTGTCTCTGCCACTCTCTCTGTCTCCCTCTCTGTCTCTCCGTCTCACTCCTTCTATCTCTGTCACTCCCGCTCTCTCTCTGTCTCTCTCTCTGTCCAACCATCTGTCTTTCCTTCTCTGTCTCTCCCTCTCTCTCCTTCTCTCTCTGCCTCTCTCTCTGTCTCTCTCTCTGTCCCTCCATCTGTCTTTCACTCTCTGTCACTCCCTCTCTCTCCTTCCATCTCTGTCTCTCTCTCTGTCCCTCCATCTGTCTTCCCCCCCCCTGTCACTCCCTCTCTCTCCTTCTATCTCTGTCTCTGTCTCTCTGTCTGTCCCTCAGTCTGTCTTTCCCTCTCTGTCACTCTCTCACTCTCCTATCTCTGTCTCTCTCTCTCTATCCCTCCATCTGTCCTTCCCTCCCTGTGACTCCATTTCTCTCCCTGTCTCTCTCTCTGTCCCTCCATCTGTCTTTCCCTCTCTGTCTCTCCACACTCTCCTTCTATCTCTGTCTCTCTCACTATTTGTCTTTCCATCTGTCTTTCCCTCCCTGTCACTCCCTCTCTCTCCTTCCATCGCTGCCTCTCTCTCTCTCTGTCTCTCCAACTGCCTTTCCCTCTCTGTCTCTCCCACCCTCTCCTTCTCTCTCAGTCTCTGCCTCTCTCTATCCCTCCATCTGTCCTTCCCTCCCTGTCACTCCATCTCTCTCCTTCTCTCTGTCCCTCCATCTGTCTTCCACCCCCCATCACTCCCTCTCTCTCCTTCTCTCTCTCTCTATCCCTCCATCTGACCTTCCCTCCCTGTCACTCCATCTCTCTCCTTCTCTCTCCGTCTCTCACTTTGTCCCTCCATCTATCTTTCCCTCTCTGTCTCTCCCTCTCACTCCTTCTATCTCTATCCCTCACTGTGTTCCTCCATCTGTCTTTCCCTCTCTTCTCTCCCTCTCTCTACTTCTCTCTGTCTCTGCCTCTCTCTCTGCCCCTCCATCGGTCTTTCCCTCTCTGTCTCTCCTTCTATCTCTGTCTGTCCATCTGTCTTTCCCTCTCTGTCTCTCCCTCTCTCTACTTATCTCTGTCTCTGCCTCTCTCTCTGCCCCTCCATCGGTCTTTCCCTCTCTGTCACTCCCTCTCTCCTTCTCTCTGTCTCTCCCTCTCTCTCCTTCTCTCTCTCTCTGTCCCTCCATCTGTCTTCCCCCCGTCACTCCCTCTCTCTCCGTCACTCTCTCTCTATCCCTCCATCTGACCTTCCCTCCCTGTCACTCCATCTCTCTCCTTCTCTCTCTGTCTCTCACTGTGTCCCTCCATCTGTCTTTCCCTCTCTGTCTCTCCCTCTCTCTCCTACTCTCTGTCTCTGCCTCTCTCTCTGTCTCTCTCTCTGTCTCTGTCCCTCCATCTGTCTTTCCCTCACTTGCACCCCCTCTCTCTCTCCTTCTATCTCTGTCTCTCTCTTTGTCCCTCCATCTGTCTTTCCCTCTCTGTCACCCTCTCTCTCCTTCTCTCTGTCTCTGTCCCTCCATCTGTCTTTCCCTCCCTGTCAATCCCTCTCTCTCCTTACATCTCTGCCTCACTCTCTCTGTCCCTCCATCTGTCTTTCCCTCCCTGTCACTCTATCTCGCTCCTTCTCTCTTTCTCTCACACTCTGTCCCTCCATCTGTCTTTCCCTCCCTGACACTCCCTCTCACTCCTTCTCTCTCTGTCTCTCTCTCTGCTATCACTGACACTAGGAGAGCGACAGAGGGAGGGAGGGTTAGATATGAAGGCAGAGAGAGGGCTGTAGTGAGGGACAAACGTGGAGAGAGAGATTGTTGAGGTGGATGAAAAGGATAATGTAAGATATATTAATTTGATGAAATCCTTCACTGCTGTGTACACAAACATATTTGAGATAGGTATGGAGAGAAAACGAACATCGGGAGAGGAAGGAATGTAGATGAAGTTGGGGCCCAGGCAGATACTTTTTATGATCCAGAAAGAATAGCCTCCATTTTAAATATTCAGTAAGCTATTCCACTGTGGTAGCCATCACACCCTCATGATATTGTTTGTGGAAATTTCATGCTGGCTTATTGGTTAATTTTTAAACCTGTGATTGATAGATTCTTGTTAACCAAATGTATTAAGAGATAAGGGGCAAAGGTAGGATACATTGTGCAAGTTTGATCACAGATCAGCCATGATCTCATTGAATGCAGGAACAGAGTTGTGGGGTTAAATTACATCCTCCTCTTCCAATATCCCCTGTGAAATATCCTTCTTTCTCTCTCAGTCACCCTGTCAGTCTATGTCTCTCTGTTTCTCTCTTTCTGTCTCTCTCTCTGTCTCTATCGGACAGTGCAGAGTGAGATTCACTCTGTATCCACCCCATGATGTTCCTGCCCTGGGACTGTTGGATGGGACAGTGCAGAAGGAGCATTACTCTGTATCTAATCCATGCTGTACCTGTCTGGGGAATGTTGATGGGAGAGTGGAAACAGAGAGGTCTGGGACCAGGGTCCTCATGGGGAGGACTTAATGGTGCCTCCCAATTGACCAGTTAGCAATATTGGTGCTCCAGGGATGAAAGGGACATTGGCTGAGTGGATACGACATTGGCTGAGAGAGTGGACAATGGTTGTTTCAGACTGGAGGGAGGTATACAGTGGAGGTTTATATTAGGATCACTGATCTTTTTGATATATACTAATGACTTGGACTTGTGTTTACAGGGCATAACTTCAATGTTTGCCAATGTTTGTGTCATCTGCAACGTAATAAAAGGAAAGGGACTAGTAGCAGACTTCAGGAGGATAGAGGCAGTCTGGTGAAATGGAACACACAAGAACAAATGAATTAGGAGCAGGAGTAGGCCATTCGGCCCCTCGAGCCTGCTCTTCCATTCAATGGCTGATCTGATTGTGAACTCAACTCCACTTTCCTGTCTGTGTCCCATAACCCTTGACTGCCTAATTGATCAAAAATCTATCGAACTCAGCCTTGAATATATTCAATGATCCAGCCTCCACTGCTCTCTGGGGAAGAGAATTCCACAGACTGACCCCCCTCTGAGAGAAACACATTTCTCCTCATCTCAGTTTTAAATGGAACGTCCCTAATTTTTAAACTGTGTCCCCTAGTTCTAGTCTCCCCAACAAGGGGAAACATCCTCTCAGCATCCACCCTGTCCAGTCCCCTCGGGACCTGAGATGTTTCACTCAGATCACCTCTCATTCTTCTAAACTCCAGTGGGTACAGACCCAACCTGTTCAACCTTTCCTCATAAGATAATCCCTTCATCCCAGGAATCAGCCCAGTGAACCTTCTCTGAACTACTTCGAATGCAATTATATAATTTCTTCAGTAAGGAGACCAAAAGTGTCCACAATCCTGCAGACGTCGTCTAACTTATGCCCTGTACAGCTGGAACAACACTTCCCTACTTTGATATTCTATTCACCTTGCAATAAACAACAATATTCCATTTGCCTTCCTAATCACTCGCTGTAGCTACACGGTAACATTTTGTGATTCATGTACCAGGACACCCAGATCCCTCTGTACCGTACAGTTCTGCAGTCTCTCTCCATTTCAATAATATACTGATTTTTATTCTTCCTGCTAAAGTGGACAAGCTCACATTTTCCCACATTGTACTCCATCTGACAATGTTTTGCTCACTCACTTAACCTCTGGAAATCTCTTTGAAGACACTTTATGTCCTCTTGACAGCTTACTATCCAACCTATCATTGGACAGACACAGGGCAGGTTAACTTCAATGCTGAGAAATGTGAAGTGATGCATTTTGGAAGGAAGACTGAGTGATATAAACTAAATGGTACAATGTTAGAATGGGTGACAGGACAGAGAGATCTGGGATTTCATCAATGTTACCTGTTCTACCCAAAAGCTCAATTTGGGGCTTGGAATCTGTGAGTTGAATTTAGCTTCATCCTGAAAAGTGTTAGCAAACGTGTTGGGAAATGTGTCAAAAGCTGTTTCCATTCAGACATTCCTGCATTGTGGAAGTGTGAGCTGTCTTTGCAGAGACAGGAAATAGAGTTGTTTGAATGGACCTGCAGGTTTTAGTTGATGCAATAAGGTGAGAATTTGAATTGTGTCCCTTCCAGATACACAGAATTGAAGGTATTTACAGAACACCACATGAAGTAGTTTACCAATGTCTGACAAACTTCAAAGACTTCAAACACATGGAAGAAGAGGAGAAGGGAACAATATACAAAACCTGAGACAGATAGAAAACAGCAGTAGGAAAATGAATCTCTTTTTATGGGTTTTAATTTGAAGGCCTGAGCTGATGATTGAAAATGCCGGAGTTCAAATCCCACGCTGGGCTGTTGTGAATTTGAATTCTGTTTTTTCTAAAAAATAAACATAAATCTGGAATTAAAAAACCTCTGGGTTGGAATGATTCACTCCTGTCTACGAGTGCAAAGCCCGTGTGTGTCTCAGTTTTGCTGTATTTATTAATGATTTAAGATGATGTGGTAGAATGCAACATCCCCAAGTTTACCAATGACACAAAAATAGGCAGCATTGTAAGCAGTGTAGCTGGAAGCAGAACAATGCAAATAGATATCTGAAGTGAATGGGCAAAACTGTGGTAGATAGATTTCAATGTCAGTAAAAAAGACCAGAACAGAGTACTTTATAAATGGTGAAAAGATAGAAACACTGGAGGTCCAAAGAGACTTGAGGGGTCCATGTCCATTTGAGTGCAGTGTAGATTTACCAGAATGATAACTGGACTCCAAGGGTAAAATTACAAGGTGATATTACACAAACTGGGAATAATTCCCTGGAATTTAGGAGGATCAAGGTGATTTGATCAAAGTTGTTGAGATATTAAGGGGAACTGATGGGGTAGTTTGAGAGAAACTATTTCTGCAGCTTTGGAATATAGGAACAGGAGTAGGCCATTCAGCCCATCGAGCCTGCTCCGCCATTCAATACTATCATGGCTGATCATCCACTTCAATGTGTTTTTCCCAGACTATCCTCATATCCCTTTCTGTCATTGGTATTCAGCAATCTGTCAATCTCTGCTTTAAACATACTCAATGACTGAGCTTCCACAGCCCTCTGGGATAGAGAATTCCTAAGATTCACAACCCTCTGAGTAATGACATTTCTCCTCATCTCTGTCCCAAGTGGCTTCCCCCTTATTTTGAAATTGTGTCCCCTGGTTCTAGACTCCCGAACCAAAGGAGACATCTTACCTGCATCTAACCTGTCTATCCCTTTAAGTATTTCGTATGTTTCAATAAGATCACCTCTCATTCTTCTAAAGTCCAATGAGTTTAGGCCCAACCTGTTCAACCATTCCTCATAAGACAACCCCTTCATCCCGGGAATCAGCCGAGTGAACCTTCTCTGAACTGGTTCCAATGCATCCAGGCCTGACCATTTATCCACTTTGAAAGTTGCCGAACACCTTAATATTTCCCTCTCACTCTGTTTATCCCATCCAATATTTCACACTCCTCCTCTTTAACTACAATATCTGCATCGTTCCCCCTCTTTTATCAAGATGGAGACAAAGTATTCATTAAGAACCGTGCCCACATCTCCCACCTCCATACACACATTCCCTTTTTGGTCCCGAATACTCTATCCTTAATTATCCTCTTGCTCTTCATTTATTTATAAAACATCTTTGTGATTTCTTTGATGTAATGGTAATATTATTTACCGGCCATTTCTTTGCTCTCCTAATTTGATTTTTAATTTCACCCTTGTACTTTCTCCACTCATCTCGGCCTCTGTGGTATTGAGCTCTCGGTATCCGACATAAGCTTCCCTCTTGTGCCTTATCGTACCCGGTTTGAACCTTGACATCCAAGGGGCTCTAGATTTCGGAGTACCACCCTGTTTGTCTTTGTGTGAACATATTTATCATATACCCACAATACAGGACTGGGCAGATAATGGGGATTATTACTGAGGTTGTGTTTGGGGATTTTTACTGACATCAGTGTGGATTTTAAAGTGTGTCTCCCCTTCCCTCACATCTAAAGTCTCTCAGTGTTGTTGTGTGTTGACAGCTTTTCCAGTGTCCAGTCCCTTTCAAATTTTAATCAAATCTGTGGAACACAAAGAAATGTAAAGTTTCTCCTACAAGCTGTTTTGTCCTCCCTCTTTCACTGTCTTTCTCTGTCACTGCCCTGTCTCTCTCTCTGTCTCTCTCAGGACTGGGCAGACACTGGGGATTGTTACTGAGGTTCTGTTGGTCATTTTTACTGACATCAGTGTGGATTGTAAAATCTGTCTGTGTGTGTGTGTGTCTGTGTGTGTGTCTGTGTGAGAGAGAGAATATCAGGGTCACCTCGCTCCATCTTATCTCTCCTTCTCTCTCTGTTTCTCCTTCTCTCTCCCTCTCTCAATCTGCCTCTCTCATAGAAACATAGAAAATAGGAGCAGGAGCAGGCCATTCGGCCCTTTGGGCCTGCTCCGTCATTCAATAAAGATCATGACCGATGGTCTAATTCAGTACCCTGTTCCCACTTTCTCCCCATACCCCTTGATCCCTTTGACATTAAGAAATATATCTCTCTCCTCCATGAATATATTTAATGACTTGGCCTCCACTGCCTTCTGCGGTAGAGAATTCCACAGGTTCACCAGCCTCTACCCCATCCATCTCTCCCCCTCTATCTCCGTCTCCACCCTCTATCTCCCTCTCCCCCTCTATCTCCCTCACACCCTCTATCTCCCTCTCCCCCTCTATCTCCCAATCCCCCTCTATCTCCCTCACCCGCTCACTCTCCCTCACCCCCCCTCTATCTCCCTCTCCCCCTCTATCTCCCAATCCCCCTCTATCTCCCTCACCCGCTCACTCTCCCTCACCCCCCCTCTATCTCCCTCTCCCCCTCTATCTCCCTCTCCCCCTCTATCTCCCTCTGCCCCTTTATCTCCCTCTCCCTCTCTATCTCACACATCCCCTCGATCTCACTCTCTCCCTCTATCTGTCTCTCCCCCCTCTATCTCCCTCTCCCCCTCTATCTCCCTCTCCCCCTCTATCTCCCTCTCCCCCTCTATCTCCCACACCCCCTCTATCTCCCACACCCCCTCTATCTCCCACACCCCCTCTATCTCCCACACCCCCTCTATCTCCCACAACCCCTCTATCTCACACACCCCCTCTATCTCACTCTTCCCCTCTATCTCACTCTCCCCCTCTATCTCACTCGTCTCCTCTATCTGTCTCTCCCTCCACTATCTCACACACCCCCAATATCTCCCTCTCCCCCTCTATCTCACTCTCCCCCTCTATCTCACTCTCCCCCTCTATCTCACTCTCGCCCTCTATCTGTCTCTCCCCCTCTATCTCCCTCTCTCCCTCTCCCCCGCTCTCTCCCTCTCCCCCCTATCTCCCTCTCCCCCTCTATCTCCCACTCCCCCTCAATCTGTCTCTTGCCCTCTATCTCACACACCCCAAATATCTCCCTCTCCCCCTACATCTCCCTCTCCCCCCTCTGCCCCCTATATCTCCCTCTCCCCGTCTCTCTCCCTCTGCCCCTCTCTCTCCCTCTGCCCCTCTCTCTCCCTCTGCCCCTCTATCTCACTCCCCCCTCTATCTCACTCGTCCCCTCTATCTGTCTCTCCCCCCACTATCTCACATACCCCCAATATCTCCCTCTCCCCCCTCTCTCTCCCTCTGACCCCCTATATCTCCATCTCCCCGTCTCTCTCCCTCTGCCCGTCTCTCTCCCTCTGCCCCTCTATCTCCCTCTGCCCCTCTATCTCACTCTGCCCCTCTATCTCACTCTGCCCCTCTATCTCACTCTCCCCCTCTATCTGTCTGTCTCTCCATCTATCTGTCTGTCTCTCTCCCTCTATCTGTCTCTCTCCATCTATCTGTCTCTCCCCCCTCTATCTCACTCTCCCCCTCCTCCTGACACTCACTCTCTCTCCATCTACCTCTGTCTCTGCCACTCTCTCTGTCTCTCTCTCTGTCCCTCCTTCTGTCTTTCCCTCTCTATCTCTATGTCTTTCTCCTTCTATCTCTCTCTCTGTCGCTCTATCTTAATCTCTCTCTCTCTGCCCCTCCATCTGCCTTTTCCTCTCTGTCTCTCCCTCTCTCTCCTTCTATCTGTGTCTCTCTCTCTCTCTGTCTCTCCATCTGTCTTTCCCTTTCTGTCTCTCCCTCTCTCTCCATCTCTCTGTCTCTGCCTCTCTCTCTGTCCCTCCATCTGTCTTTCCCTCTCGGTCACTACCTCTCTCTCCTTCTATCTCTGTCTCGCTCTCTGTTCCTCCAAATGTCTTTCGCTCTCTGCCAATCCCTCTCTCCTTCTCTCTGTCTATCCCTCTCTCTCCTTCTCTCTCTCTCGGTCCCTCCATCTGTATCCACCCCCCACCACCTGTCACTCCCTCTCTCTTCTATCTATGTCTCTCGCTCTCTATCCCTCCATCTATCCTTCCCTCTCTGTCACTCCATCTCTCTCCTTCTCTCCGTTTCTCTCCCTTACTCTCTCTCTCTGTCTTTCCATCTGTCTTTCTCTCCCTGTCACTCCCTCTCTCTCCGTCCATCTCTGCCTTTCTCTGTCTCTCCATCTGTCTTTCCCTTTCTGTCACTCCCTCTATGTCCTTCTATCTCTCTCTCTCTCTCTCTCTATCCCTCCATCAGTCCTTCCCTCCCTGTCACTCCATCACTCTCTCTGTCTCTCAGTCTGTCCCTCTATCTGTCTTAGCCTCCCTGACACTCCCTCTCTCTCCTTCTATCTCTGTATCTCTCTCTGTCTCTCCATCTGTTTTTTCCTCTAACCCCTCTCTCCTTCTCTGTCACTCCCTCTCTCTCCTTCTCTCTCACTCTGTCCCTCCATCCGTCTTTCCCTCCCTGTCACTCCCACTCTCTCCTATCTCTGTCTTTCTCTCTGTCTTTCCTTGTGAATTTCCCTCCCTATCACTCCCTCTCACTCGTTCTATCCCTGCCTCTCTCCCTGTCCCTCCATCTGTCTTCCCACACCCCACCCAGCACTCCGTCTCTCTCCTTCTATCTCTGTCTCTATCTCTCTATCCCTCCATCTGTCCTTCCCTCCCTGTGACTCCATTTCTCTCCCTTTCTCTCTCTCTCTCTCTCTCTCTCTGTCCCACCATCTGTCTTTCCCACTCTGTCTCTCCCTCTCTCTCCTTCCATCTCTGCCTCTCAGTCTCTCTGTCCATCCATCTGTCTTTACCTCTCTGTCTCTCCCTCTCTCTCCATCTATCTCTGTCTCTCTCTCTGTCTTTCCATATGTCTTTCCCTTCCTGTCACTCCCTCTCTCTCCTTCCATCTCTGCCTCTCTCTCTCTCTGTCTCTCCAACTGCCTTTCCCTCTCTGTCTCACCCACACTCTGCTTCTCTCTCTGTCTCTGCCTCTCTCTCTGTCTATCTGTCTCTCTCCCTCTGTCCCTCCATCTGCCTTTCCCTCCCAGTCACTCCTTCTCTCTCCTTCTATCTCTGTCTCTCTCTCTCTCTATCCCTCCATCTGTCCTTCCTTCACTGTCACTCCATCTCTCTCCTCTCTCTGTCTCTCACTCTGTCCCTCCATCTGTCTTTCCCTCTCTGTCTCTCCCCTCTCTACTTCCATCTCTGTCTCTCTCTCTCTATCTCTCCATCTCTCTTTCCCTCCCAGTCACTCCCTCTCTCTCCTTCAATCTCTGTCTCTCCCTCTCTCTCCTTCCATCACTGTCTCTCCATCTGTCTCTCCATCTGTCTTTCCCTCCCCATCACTCCCTCTCGCTACTTCCATCTCTGCCTCTCTCGCTGTCTCTCCATCTGTCTTTCCCTCTCTGTCTCACCCTCTCTCTACTTCTTTCACTGTCTCTCGCCCTCTGTCTTTCCATCTGTCTTTCCCTCCCTGTCACTCCCTCACTCTCCCTCCATCTCTCTGTCTCTCTCTCTCTGTCCCTCCATCTGCCTTTCCCTCTCTGTCTCTCCCAATCTCTCCTTCTCTCTCGTTCTCTGCCTATCAGTCTCTCTCTCTGTCCCTCCATCTGCCTTTCCCTCTCTGTCTCTCCCTCTCTCTCCTTCTATCTCTGTCTCTCTCTCTCAATCCCTCCAGCTGTCCATCCGTCCTTCCCTCCCTGACAGTCCCTCTCTCTCCTTCTCTCTCTGTCTCTCCAAATGCCTTTCCCTCTCTGTCTCTCCCAAACACTCCTTCTCTCTCTCTCTCTGCCTCTCTCTCTGTCTCTCTCTCTGTCCCTCCATCTGTCTTTGCCTCTCTGTCTCTCCCTCTCTCTCCTTCTATCACTGTCTCTCCCTCTCTGTCTTTCCATCTGTCTTTCCCTCCTTGTCACTCCCCCTCTCTCCTTCCATCTCTGCCCCTCTCTCTTTCTCTCTGTCTCTCCAACTGCCTTTCCCTCTCTGTCTCTCCCAATCTCTCCTTCTCTCTCTCTCTCTGTCTCTCTCTCTGTCTCTCTCTCTGTCCCACCATCTGTCTTTCCCTCTCTGTCTCTCCCTCTCTCCTTCTGTCTCTGTCTCTCTCTCTCTCCATCCCTCCACCTGTCCATCGGTCCTTCCCTTCCTGTCACTCCATCTCTCTCCATCTCTCTCTGTCTCTCTCTTGGTCTCTCCATCTGTCTTGCCACCCACCCCCATCACTCCATCTCTCTCCTTCTATCTCTGTCTCTCTCTCTCTCTATCCCTCCATCTGTCCTTCCTTCACTGTCACTCCATCTCTCTCCTCTCTCTGTCTCTCACTCTGTCCCTCCATCTGTCTTTCCCTCTCTGTCACTCCCTCCCTCTCCTTCTATCTCTGTCACTCCCTCTCTGTCTTTCTATTTCTATCTCTGTCTCTCTGTCTCTGTCTCTCCATCTGTCCTTCCCTCACTGTCACTCCATCTCTCTCCTCTCTCTTTCTCTCACTCTGCCCCTCCATCTGTCTTTCCCTCTCTGTCACTCCCTCCCTCTCCTTCTATCTCTGTCTCTCTCTCTGCTATCACTGACACTGGGAGAGAGACAGAGGGACGGAGGGTTAGATATGAAGGCATAGAGAGGGCCGTAGAGAGGGACAAACTTGGAGAGAGAGAGAGAATGTTGAGTTGGATGAAGAGGATAATGTAAGATATATTAACTTGATTTAATCCTTCACTGCTGTGTACACAAACATATTTGAGATAGGTATGGAGAGAAAACGAACATCGGGAGAGGGAGGAATGCAGATGAAGTTGGGGCCCAGGCGGACACTTTTGATGATCCAGAAGGAATAGCCTCCATTATAAATATTCAGCCAGCTATTCCACTGTGGGAACCATCACACCCTCATGATATTGTTTGTGGAAATTTCATGCTGGCTTATTGGTTAATTTTTAAACCTGTGATTGATAGATTCTTGTTAACCAAAGGTATTAAGAGATAAAGGGCAAAGGTGGGATATATGGTGTTAGATCACAGATCAGCCCTGATCTCACTGAATGCTGGAACAGGGTCGAGGGGTTAAATTGCCTCCTCATCTTCCTATGTCTGATGTTAAATATCCTTCTTTCACTCTCAGACACCCTGTCTGTCTGTTTCTCTCTCTATTTCTCTCATTCTCTCTCTCTCTCTGTCTGTTTCGGACAGTGTAGAGTGAGATTCACTCTGTATCCACCCCATGATGTTCCTGTCCTGGGACTGTTGGATGGGACAGTGTCGAGGGAAATTTACTCTGTGTCAAACCCAACATTGTGCTTGGCTTGGGAATATTTAATGGGACAGTGTAGCTGGAGATTTACTGTGTATCCCTGGAATTTTGAAGGCTCAGGTGTGATTTGATGATTGTTTTCAAGATAATAAGGGAAACTGATGGGGTAGACAGAGAGTAACAATTCCCACTGGCTGCAGAGTCTAGAACATGGGGGCATAGTCTAAAAATATAAACCGAGTCTAAAAACCTTTCAGGAGTGAAATGAAGAAACACTTCAACACACCAGGTGTGGTATCAGTTTGGAACTCTCTTCCACAAACAGCAATTGATGCTGAGACACTTGTTAATTTTTAAATCTGAGTTTGATAGATTTTTGTTAACCAAAGGTATTAAGGGGCAAAGATAGGTACATGGAGTTAGATCACACATCAGCCATGAGCTCATGGAATGACAGAACAGGGTTGAGGGGCCAAATGGCCTCCTCCTCTTCCTCTGTCCTACGCCCAATATCCTGCGATCACGCTCTGTGTCTTGGTCTCTGTCTCCCTCTTTGTCTCTCTTTCTGTCTGTCTGTCTGTCTCTCTCTCTCTCCTCTCATCTGTGGAAATCCACACACATCAGTCAGCCATTTTAGGTTCATTTTCAGTGGCCATTTTATGTTCCCACAACACTGGGACATTTATCGCTGTCTATCCCAAACCATCTCTCTTTGTAGTCTATTTGTGTTCTCCTCACAGCTTATTGTCCCACCTAACCTAGTATCTCTCTCCTTTGCTCCGTCTCACTCACGCACTCTCCCCCCTCTCTCTCCCCCCCCATTTCTCTCTCCCCCCATTTCTCTCTTCCCCCCCACCCCCCCCCCCCCCGCAATCTCTCTTTAAGTGTCCTGTTATCACATCCTTTATTATAGATTCGACCATTTTCCCTATGACTGATGTTAGACGAACAGGTCTTTAGTTCCCTATTTTCTCCCTCCTTCCTTTTGTAAATAGTGGGGTTACATTTGCTACCTTCTAATCTGACTCTCTCACTCTGCCTCTCTCACACTGCCTCTGTCCCTCGCTATCTGACTTTCCCCCCTCTCTCTCTCTCTATCTCTCCCTCTCTGTCTTTTTCTCTCTCTCGCTCTATCTCTCCCTCTCTCTCTCTCCCTCTGTCCACGTCTCAATTTGTGCCCCCCTCACACCATCGCTCCCTCTCTCTCTGTCTCTCTCTATCTTTCTGTCTGCCTCTCTCTCTCTCTCTGCCTCTCTCTCTCTCTGTCTCTCTCTCTCTCTGCCTCTCTCTCTCTCTCTGCCTCTCTCTCTCTCTGTCTCTCTCTCTCTCTCTCTGCCTCTCTCTCTCTCTCTGTCACTCCCTCTCTCTCTTTCGCTGCCTCTGTCCACGTCTGAGTTTGTGTCGACTCCACACCATCTCTCCCTCCCTCTCTCACTCCCTCTCTCCCTCCCTCTCTCCCTCCCTCTCTCCCTCCCTCTCTCTCTCTCTTTCTCCCTCTCTCCCTCCCTCTCTCTCTCTGTCTCTGTCTCAGAGTTACAGCTCAGATGATTAACCTCTTTATCCATGTGTTATGAACACGGGACTTTGTCTCTCTCCCATTTTCCAGGATGTTGCCAGGACTGGAGAATTGTAGCCATGAGGACAGGCAGGGGTTGTTGTCCTTGGAACAGAGAAGGCTGAGGGGAGATCTGATTGAAATGTACAAAATGTTGAGGGTCCTGGATAGAGTGGAGGTGAAGGGCAGAGAACCATAGCAGAAAGGTCAGTGACCAGGGGGCATAGATTTAAAGTGATTGGCAGAAAAATTAGAGGGGAGTTGAGGAAAATCTTTTTCACCCAGAGGGTCGCGATGGTCTGGAACTCACTGCCTGAAAGGGTAGTTGAGGCAGAGACCCTCAACTCATTCAGAAGGAGTCTGGATAGATACCTCAAGTGCGGTAAGCTGCAGTGCTCGGACCAAATGCTGGAAGGTGGGATGAGAATCTGTTGATCGTTTTTCGGCTGGCACAGAGAGGATGGGCCAAGTGGCCTCTTTCTGTGCCTTAAAATTTCTATGTTGCCTTCACCAACTCTATTTTTCCCTCTGTTACCCTCTGAATCCCAGTCTCTCCCTCTCTGTTACCCTCTGAATCCCAGTCTCTCCCCCTCTGTGACCCTCTGAATCCCAGTCTCTCCCTCTCTGTTACCCTCTGAATCCCAGTATCTCCCTCTCTGTTACCCTCTGAATCCCAGACTCTCCCTCTCTGTTACCCTCTGAATCCCAGACTCTCCCTCTCTGTTACCCTCTGAATCCCAGTCTCTCCCTCTCTGTTACCCTCTGAATCCCAGTCTCTCCCTCTCTGTTACCCTCTGAATCCCAGTCTTTCCTGCTCTGTTACCCTCTGAATCCCAGTATCTCCCTCTCTGTTACCCTCTGAATCCCAGTCTCTCCCTCTCTGTTACCCTCTGAATCCCAGTCTTTCCTGCTCTGTTACCCTCTGAATCCCAGTATCTCCCTCTCTGTTACCCTCTGAATCCCAGTCTTTCCTGCTCTGTTACCCTCTGAATCCCAGACTCTCCCTCTCTGTTACCCTCTGAATCCCAGTCTCTCCCTTTCTGTTCCCCTCTGAATCCCAGTCTCTCCCTCTCTGTTCCCCTCTGAATCCCAGTCTTTCCCGCTCTGTTACCCTCTGAATCCCAGTCTCTCCCTCTATGTTTCCCTCTGAATCCCAGTCTCTCCCTCTCCGTTACCCTCTGAAGCCCAGCCTCTCCCTCTCTGTTACCCTCTGAATCCAAGACTCTCCCTCTCTGTTACCCTCTGAATCCCAGTCTCTCCCTCTCTTTCTCTCTCTCCCTCCCTGTCTGTTTCTTTCTCTCTCGCTGTCTCTCTCTGTCTCTCAGTGTCTCTCCCTCTCTCTCTCTCTGCCTCTGTCCACACCTCTGTCTCTCTCACACCATCTCGCCCTCCCTCTCTCTGTCTCTCCCTCTCTCTGCCTCTCCATCTCTCTCTCTCCTTTTACTTTGTCTCTCCCTATCTCCCTTTCTCACCCTCTGTCCATGACTCTGTTTACATCTCTCTCATTCTCTGTCTCTGCCTATCTCTCTCTCTCTCTCTCTCTGTCTCTGTCCATGACTCCATTTGTGCCTCCCTTACACCATCTCTCCCACTCTCTCTGTCCCTCCATCCGTCTTTCCCTCTCTGTCACTCCTCCTCTCTCCTTCTATCTCTGTCTATCTCTATCTATCCCTCCATCTTTCCTTCCCTCCCTGTCACTCCATCTTTCTCCTTCTCTCTCTGTCTCTCACTTTGTCCCTGTATCTGGCTTTCCCTTCCTGACACTCCCTCTCTCTCCTTCGCTTTCTGTCTCTGCCATTCTCTCTGTCTCCTTCTCTGTCTCTCCGTCTCACTCCTTCTATCTCTGTCACTCCCGCTCTCTCTCTGTCTCTCTCTCTGTCCAACCATCTGTCTTTCCTTCTCTGTCTCTCCCTCTCTCTCCTTCTCTCTCTTCCTCTCTCTCTGCCTCTCTCTCTGTCCCTCCATCTGTCTTTCACTCTCTGTCACTCCCTCTCTCTCCTTCCATCTCTGTCTCTCTCTCTGTCCCTCCATCTGTCTTCCCCTCCCCTGTCACTCCCTCTCTCTCCTTCTATCTCTGCCTCTGTCTCTCTGTCTGCCCCTCAGTCTGTCTTTCCCTCTCTGTCACTCCCTCACTCTCCTATCTCTATCTCTCTCTCTCTATCCCTCCATCTGTCCTTCCCTCCCTGTGACTCCATTTCTCTCCCTGTCTCTCTCTCTGTCCCTCCATCTGTCTTTCCCTCTCTGTCTCTCCACACTCTCCTTCTATCTCTGTCTCTCTCTCTCTCTGTCTCTCCAACTGCCTTTCCCTCCCTGTCACTCCATCTCTCTCCTTCTCTCTCTCTCTCTGTCCCTCCATCTGTCTTCCACCCCCCATCACTCCCTCTCTCTCCTTCTCTCTCTCTCTATCCCTCCATCTGACCTTCCCTCCCTGTCACTCCATCTCTCTCCTTCTCTCTCCGTCTCTCACTTTGTCCCTCCATCTATCTTTCCCTCTCAGTCTCTCCCTCTCACTCCTACTCTCTCTGTCTCTCACTGTGTCCCTCCATCTGTCTTTCCCTCTCTGTCTCTCCCTCTCTCTCCGACTCTCTGTCTCCGCCTCTCTCTTTGTCTCTCTCTGTCTCTGACCCTCCATCTGTCTTTCCCTCACTTGCACTCCCTCTCTCTCTCCTTCTATCTCTGTCTCTCTCTTTGTCCCTCCATCTGTCTTTCCCTCCCTGTCAATCCCTCTCTCTCCTTACATCTCTGCCTCACTCTCTCTGTCCCTCCATCTGTCTTTCCCTCTCTGGCTCTCCGTCTCTCTCCTTCTCTCACTGTCTCTGCCTCTCTCTCTGTCCCTCCATCTGTCTTTCCCTCCCTGTCACTCTATCTCGCTCCTTCTCTCTTTGTCTCACACTCTGTCCCTCCATCTGTCTTTCCCTCCCTGACACTCCCTCTCACTCCTTCTCTCTCTGTCTCTCTCTCTGTTATCACTGACACTAGGAGAACGACAGAGGGAGGGAGGGTTCGATATGACGGCATAGGGAGGGCTGCAGTGAGGGACTAACGTGGAGAGAGAGAGATTGTTGAGGTGGATGAAGAGGATAATGTAAGATATATTAATTTGATGAAATCCTTCACTGCTGTGTGCACAAACATAGAAGAGAAAGGTATGGAGAGAAAACGAACATCGGGAGAGGGAGGAATGCAGATGAAGTTGGGGCCCAGACGGACACTTTTGATGATCCAGAAGGAATAGCCTCCATTTTAAATATTCAGCAAGCTATTCCACTGTGGGAACCATCACACCCTCATGATATTGTTTGTGGAAATTTCATGCTGGCTTATTGGTTAATTTTTAAACCTGTGATTGATAGATTCTTGTTAAACAAATGTACCAAGAGATAAGGGGCAAAGGTAGGATATATGGTGTAAGTTACATCACAGATCAGCCCTGATCTCATTGAATGCAGGAACAGAGTTGTGGGGTTAAATTGCATCCTCCTCTTCCAATATCCTTTGTTAAATATCCTTCTTTCTCTGTCAGTCACCCTGTTAGTCTTTGTCTCTCTGTTTCTCTCTTTCTGTCTCTCTCTCTGTCTGTTTCAGACAGTGTAGAGTGAGATTCACTCTGTATCCACCCCATGATGTTCCTGTCCTGGGACTGTTGGATGGGACAGTGTAGAAGGAGCATTACTCTGTATCTAATCCATGCTGTACCTGTCTGGGGAATGTTGATGGGAGAGTGGAAACAGAGAGTTCTGGGACCAGGGTCCTCATGGGGAGGACTTAATGGTGCCTCCTAATTGACCAGTTAGCAATATTAGTGCTCCAGGGATGAAAGGGACATTGGCTGAGTGGATACAACATTGGCTGAGAGAGTGGACAATGGTTGTTTCAGACTGGAGGGAGGTATACAGTGGAGGTTTATATTAGGACCACTGATCTTTTTGATATATACTAATGACTTGGACTTGTGTTTCCAGGGCATAACTTCAATGTTTGCCAATGTTTGTGTCATCTGCAATGTAATAAACCGAGAAGGGACTAGTAGCAGACTTCAGGAGGAGAGAGGCAGTCTGGTGAAATGGAACACACAAGAACAAATGAATTAGGAGAAGGAGTAGGCCATTCGGCCCCTCGAGCCTGCTCTGCCATTCAATGGCTGATCTGATTGTGAACTCAACTCCACTTTCCTGTCTGTGTCCCATAACCCTTGACTCACTAATTGATCAAAAATCTATCGAACTCAGCCTTGAATATATTCAATGATCCAGCCTCCACTGCTCTCTGGGGAAGAGAATTTTACAGACTGACCCCCCTCTGAGAGAAACACATTTCTCCTCATCTCAGTTTTAAATGGACAGTCCCTAATTTTTAAACTGTGTCCCCTAGTTCTAGTCTCCCCAACAAGGGGAAACATCCTCTCAGCATCCACCCTGTCCAGTCCCCTCGGGACCTGAGATGTTTCACTCAGATCACCTCTCATTCTTCTAAACTCCAGTGGGTATAGACCCAGCCTGTTCAACCTTTCCTCATAAGATAACCCCTTCATCCCAGGAATCAGTCCAGTGAACCTTCTCTGAACTACTTCGAATGCAATTATATAATTTCTTCAGTAAGGAGACCAAAAGTGTCCACAATCCTGCAGACGTCGTCTAACTTATGCCCTGTACAGCTGTAACAACACTTCCCTACTTTGATATTCTATTCACCTTGCAATAAACAACAACATTCCATTTGACTTCCTAATCACTCGCTGTAGCTACACGGTCACATTTTGTGATTCATGTACCAGGACACCCAGATCCCTCTGTACCGTACAGTTCTGCAGTCTCTCTCCATTTCAATAATATAATGATTTTTATTCTTCCTGCTAAAGTGGACAAGCTCACATTTTCCCACATTGTACTCCATCTGCCAATTTTTTCCTCACTCACTTAACCTATGGAAATCTCTTTGAAGACACTTTATGTCCTCTTGACAGCTTACTATCCAACCTATCATTGGACAGACACAGGGCAGGTTAACTTCAATGCTGAGAAATGTGAAGTGATGCATTTTGGAAGGAAGACTGAGTGATATAAACTAAATGGTACAATGTTAGAATGGGTGACAGGACAGAGAGATCTGGGATTTCATCAATGTTCCCTGTTCTACCCAAAAGATTCAATTTGGCGCTTGGAATCTGTGAGTTGAATTTAGCTTCATCCTGAAAAGTGTTAGCAAACGTGTTGGGAAATGTGTCAAAAGCTGTTTCCATTCAGACATTCCTGCATTGTGGAAATGTGAGCGATCTTTGCAGAGACAGGAAATAGAGTTGTTTGAATGGACCTGCAGGTTTTAGTTGATGCAATAAGGTGAGAATTTGAATTGTGTCCCTTCCAGATACACAGAATTGAAGGTATTTACAGAACACCACATGAAGTAGTTTACCAATGTCTGACAAACTTCAAAGACTTCAAACACATGGAAGAAGAGGCGAAGGGAACAATATACAAAACCTCAGTCAGTCAGACAAAAGCAGGAGGAAAATGAATCTCTTTTTATGGGTTTTAATTTGAAGGCCTGAGCTGATGATTGAAAAAGTAGGAGTTCAAATCCCACGCTGGGCTGTTGTGAATTTGAATTTTGTTTTTTCTAAAAATAAACATAAAGCTGGAATTAAAAAACCTCTGGGTTGGAATGATTCACTCCTGTCTACTAGTGCAAAGCCCGTGTGTGTCTCAGTTTTGCTGTATTTATTAATGATTTAAGATGATGGGGTAGAATGCAACATACCCAAGTTTACCAATGACACAAAAATAGGCAGCATTGTAAGCAGTGTAGCTGGAAGCAGAACAATGCAAAGAGATATCTGAAGTGAATGGTTAAAACTGTGGTAGATAGATTTCAATGTCAGTAAAAAAGACTAGAACAGAGTACTTTATAAATGGTGAAAAGATAGAAACACTGGAGGTCCAAAGAGACTTGAGGGGTCCATGTCCATTTGAGTGCAGAATAGATTTACCAGAATGATAACTGGACTCCAAGGGTTAAATTACAAGGTGATATTACACAAACTGGGAATAATTCCCTGGAATTTAGGAGGATCAAGGTGATTTGATCAAAGATGTTGAGATATTAAGGGGAACTGATGGGGTAGTTTGAGAGAAACTATTTCAGCAGCTTTGGAATATATGAACAGGAGTAGGCCATTCAGCCCATCGAGCCTGCTCCGCCATTCAATACTATCATGGCTGATCATCCACTTCAATGTGTTTTTCCCAGACTATCCTCATACCCTTTATGTCATTGGTATTCAGCAATCTGTCAATCTCTGCTTTAAACATACTCAATGACTGAGCTTCCACAGCCCTCTGGGATAGAGAATTCCTAAGATTCACAACCCTCTGAGTAATGACATTTCTCCTCATCTCTGTCCCAAGTGGCTTCCCCCTTATTTTGAAATTGTGTCCCCTGGTTCTAGACTCCCCAACCAGGAGAAACATCTTACCTACATCTACCCTGTCTATCTATAACGTTACCCCAGGGTCTCCACACAGCCTGTCTCCCCGTCCCCCTGCTTCTAAAGTGTCTCAGGGTCTCCTGGCACTTTCTATCTCTCTGCTTCTGTCTCTATCCCTCACTATCTCTCTGTTCTCTCTCCATTTCTATCTCTCCCTATCTCTCTGTTACTCTACCTCTGTTCCTCTCTCTCTGTCTATCACTCTCTCCCACCATGTTGGTTATCATTGGGGGTTGAGTTAAATCACAGACCAAATAAACACTTCACCTGTCTGCCCCGGAATAAATAGCAAAATGTGTGGATATTTTATGTCTGTATTCAGACAATATAGACAGGAGTGTATATTATATGATGGGATGCTGCAAATCGATTTACACTAGTACTGTCGGAAAAACAACTTAAAAAGAATTATTCACAAGTCGAGTCCAACTTAACGAAAGATTTGACCCGATAAGGTAATAAATGCCAAAAGTCTGGAGTTTTTTGGAGTACGTTAAGCTTTACTCTGTCTGGCTTTCAGAAATTAAACATTACACATGCACTGCGAGATTAAAGATTATACATAGGTTAGGTTACATAGAATTTTGGAAGGACTAACAAGGCTAGGGAATATCCAATGAATGGTAGGATCATAGGAAGTACCGAGTGTCAGAGGGATCTTGGTGTACTTGTCCATAGATCACTGAAGGCTGCAGCGCAGGTAGACAAGGTGGTTAGGAAGGTATATGGGATACTTGCCTTTATTAGTTGAGGCATAGAATATAAGAACAGGGAGGTTATGATGGAGCTGTATAAAACACTGGTTAGGCCACAGCTGGAGTACTGTGAACAGTTCTGCGCACCACACTATAGGAAGGATGTGATTGCACTGGAGAGGATGCAGAGGAGATTGACCAGGATGTTGCCTGGGCTGGAGCATTTCAGCTATGAAGAGAGACTGAAAAGGCTGGAGTTGTTTTCCTCAGAGCAGAGAAGGCTGAGGGGGGACCTGATTGAGGTGTACAAAATTATGAGGGGCATTGATAGGTTAGATAGGAAGAAACTTTTTCCCTTAGCGGAGGGGTCAATAACCAGGGGGCATAGATTGAAGGCAAGGGGCAGGAGGTTTAGAGGGGATTTGAGGAAAAGATTTTTCTCCTGGAAGGTTATTGGGTGATTTGATGAAGGTTTACAAAATAATAAGGGAAACTGATAGGGTGGACTGAGAGTAAATATTCCCTTTGGCTGCAGAGTCTGGAACTTGGGGCATAGTCAAAAAATATAAACAGTGGCCACTTTGACTTCATCCCATCGTGTCGTATGTACATTCTCACATATAGCAGGTATAGCAGCACATATATAACAGGATAACAGGTATAACTGTAGTTATAGTATTCAGCTGAAAATTGATCAGTTACATTGTTATTTCAGTCCATATTTACAGTACACACGGTACCTTACTGTTGTAATCAAGTCATATAGTGTCTATTCATCCCACTGGGGCAAAATGTCACTGGCTCAACATTCTCACCAAATACTAAAGCATTCCACAATGCAAGACTCACAAATTCAACACAAGTTTCCTTTTCTGAGTCTCGCTGGTCTGTTCTGATTCTCTGAGGGATTACTGATGCTTATCCTCCACATGAGCAGTCGTCCTAATCCCGTGTGCCTGTCCTGCTCCCAAACCCGGCATCCGCTTACATTAAGGCAAGTGATACAGGAGCGTCTCAGTGACTGAGGCAGATGAGTCTTGAGGCTGAGCCGGGCACAGTGAGTGACCCGGGTTAATCCGACACTCCAGGGACAGTTTAAACTGAACTGTACTCTGTATCTAACCCGTGCTGTACCTTCTCTGAGAGTGTTCGATGGGGCAGTGCAGACGAGGAGAGTTATTCCTTACCCATTTTAAATATCGAGAAGTGAATATCCAAGAGATTGTTTTAAATGTGATGAGGGTTTCTGCCTCTACCATCCTTTAGAGTCATAGAGAGATACAGCACTTATACAGGCCCTTCGGCCCACCCAGTCTGTGCCGTCCATCAACCACCCATTTTATACTAATCCTTTCAGGCAGTGAGTTCCAGACACCCACCAGCCACTGGGTGAAGAAACTATTGATGTGTTTCGTTCAGTTAAGTTTGATGTCAATGTTTCCCCAGGATGTTGATGCTGGGTGATTCAGCGATGGGATAATGCTTTGAATGCCAAGGGGAGGTGGTTGGATTCTCTCTTGTTGCAGATGGTCATTGCCTGGCACTTGTGTGACGTGAATGTTACTTGCCACTGGTCGGCCCAAGCCTGAATGTTGTCTGGGTCTTGGTGCATGTGGCTATGGATTGCTTTATTATCTGAGGCAAAATACTGTGGATGCTGGAAATCTGGAAAGCATCGAGCTGAATCACTGACTCTGTTTTTTTCTCCACAGATGCTGCTTGACCTGCTCAGTATTTCCAGTATTTTCTCCTGGGATCTCAGCTGAAGATGGTTGAGCCTCGGACACTACCCTGAGGAACTCCTGCAGTGATGTCCTGGGACTGAGATGATTGACCTCCAACAACCACAACCATCTTCCTTTGTGCTCGGTATGAGTCCAACCAGCGGATTCCCACTGACTTCAGTTTTACTCGGGCTCCTCGATGTCACACTCGGTCAAACGCTGCCTTGATGTTAAGGTCAGTCTCTCTTCCCAGTAGCAGACAGGAGTGAATCGTTCCCTTTGACCCGTTGTACACTGAACAAGCTGTGTTTCTTCACAGCCTGATACAGGACTGTACACGGCCGATTAATGTAGCCCATCAAACACTCCCAGAGCAGCTTCAGCACAGCTTAGGAACAGAGTACAGTTCCTTCAACATTCTCTCTCTGTCTCTCCCTCCTGCTATCTCTGACATTAGGAGAGAGACAGAGGGAGAGAGGGTTAGTTATGAAGGCAGAGAGAGGGCTGAAGAGAGGGACAAAGTTGGAGAGAGAGAGATTGTTGAGGTGGATGAAAAGGATAATGTAAGATATATTAATTTGATGTAATCTTTCACTGCTGTGTACACAAACAGAAAGAGATAGATTTGGCAGAAAAACACATCGGCAGAGAGGGAAATGTAGATGAAGTTGGGGCACAGGCAGATACATTTGATGATCCAGAAGGAACAGCCTCCATTTTAAACATCCAGCAAGCTATTCCACTGTGGGAGCCATCACACCCTCATGATATTTGATGTGCAAATTTCTTGCTGGCATATTGGTTAATTTTTAAATCTGTGATTGATAGATTCTTGTTTACCAAAGGTATTAAGAGATAAGGGGCAAAGGCAGGATATATGGTGTAAGTTACATCACAGATCAGCCAAGATCACATTGGATGCCGGAACAGGATTGTGGGGTTAAATTGCATCCTCCTCTTCCGATATCCCCTGTTAAATATCCTTCTTTCTCTTTTAGTCACCCTGTCAGTCTATGTCTCTCTGTTTCTCTCTTTCTGTCTCTATCGGACAGTGTAGAGTGAGATTCACTCTGTATCCACCCCATGATGTTCCTGCCCTGGGAGTGTGTGATGGGACAGTGCAGAGGGAAATTTACTCTGTGTCAAACCCAACCTTGTGCTTGGCTTGGGAATATTTAATGGGACAGTGTAGTTGGAGATTTACTCTGTATCCCTGGAATTTTGAAGGCTCAGGTGTGATTTGATGATTGTTTTCAAGATAATAAGGGAAACTGATAGGGTAGACAGAGAGTAACAATTCCCACTGGCTGCAGAGTCTAGAACATGGGGGCATAGTCTAAAAATATAAACCTAGTCTAAAAACCTTTCAGGAGTGAAATGAAGAAACACTTCAACACACCAGGTGTGGTATCAGTTTGGAACTCTCTTCCACAAACAGCAATTGATGCTGAGACACTTGTTAATTTTTAAATCTGAGTTTGATAGATTTTTATGAAACCTCTCTGTCACTCCCTCTCTCTTCTCCCATCTCTGCCTCTCTCTGTCTCTCCATCTGCCTTTCCCTCTCTCACTCCCTCTCTCTCCTTCTCTCTCTGTCCCTCCATCTGTCTTTCCGTCTCTGTCACTCCTTCTCTCTCTGTCTCTCATACTTACATTAATGCAAGTGATACAGGAGCGTCTCAGTGACTGAGGCAGGTTAGTCTTGAGGCTGAGCTGGGGACAGTGAGTGACCTGGGTTAATCCGACACTCGAGGGACAGTTTCAACTGAACTGTACTCTGTATCTGACCCGTGCTGTACCTTCTCTGAGATTGTTCGATGGGGCAGTGCAGACAAGGAGACTCTGATAGGGTAGACAGAGAATAACTATTCCCACTGGCTGCGGAGTCAGGAACTTGTGGGCCGATTCTAAAGATCTAAACGTAGTCTCAAAACCTTTCAGGAGTGAATTGAAGAAACACTTCAACACACCAGGTGTGGTATCAGTTTGAAACTCTCTTCCACAAACAGCAATTGATGCTGAGAAACCTGTAAATTTTTAAATCTGAGATTGATAGATTCTTGTGAACCAAAGGTATTAAGAGATAAGGGGCAAAGGTGGGATATATGGTGTTAGTTAGATCACAGATCAGCCCTGATCTCACTGAATGCTGGAACAGGATCGAGAGGTTAAATTGCCTCCTCATCTTCCTATGTCTGATGTTAAATATCCTTCTTTCACTCTCAGTCACCCTGTCAGTCTGTTTCTCTCTTTCTGTCTCTCTCCATGTCTCTATCGGACAGTGCAGAGTGAGATTCACTCTGTATCCACCCCATGATGTTCCTGCCCTGGGACTGTTGGATGGGACAGTGTAGAAGGAGCATTACTCTGTATCTAATCCATGCTGTACCTGTCTGGGGAATGTTGATGGGAGAGTGGAAACAGAGAGGTCTGGGACCAGGGTCCTCATGGGGAGGACTTAATGGTGCCTCCTAATTGACCAGTTAGCAATATTGGTGCTCCAGGGATGAAAGGGACATTGGCTGAGTGGATACGACATTGGCTGAGAGAGTGGACAATGGTTGTTTCAGACTGGAGGGAGGTATACAGTGGAGGTTTATATTAGGATCACTGATCTTTTTGATATATACTAATGACTTGGACTTGTGTTTACAGGGCATAACTTCAATGTTTGCCAATGTTTGTGTCATCTGCAATGTAATAAACAGGGAAGGGACTAGTAGCAGACTTCAGGAGGATAGAGGCAGTCTGGTGAAATGGAACACACAAGAACAAATGAATTAGGAGCAGGAGTAGGCCATTCGGCCCCTCGAGCCTGCTCTGCCATTCAATGGCTGATCTGATTGTGAACTCAACTCCACTTTCCTGTCTGTGTCCCATAACCCTTGACTCCCTAATTGATCAAAAATCTATCGAACTCAGCCTTGAATATATTCAATGATCCAGCCTCCACTGCTCTCTGGGGAAGAGAATTCCACAGACTGACCCCCCTCTGAGAGAAACACATTTCTCCTCATCTCAGTTTGAAATGGGACGTCCCTAATTTTTAAACTGTGTCCCCTCGTTCTAGTCTCCCCAACAAGGGGAAACATCCTCTCAGCATCCACCCTGTCCAGTCCCCTCGGGACCTGAGATGTTTCACTCAGATCACCTCTCATTCTTCTAAACTCCAGTGGGTACAGACCCAACCTGTTCAACCTTTCCTCATAAGATAATCCCTTCATCCCAGGAATCAGCCCAGTGAACCTTCTCTGAACTACTTCGAATGCAATTATAGAATTTCTTCAGTAAGGAGACCAAAAGTGTCCACATTCCTGCAGACGTCGTCTAACTTATGCCCTGTACAGCTGTAACAACACTTCCCTACTTTGATATTCTATTCACCTTGCAATAAACAACAACATTCCATTTGCCTTCCTAATCACTCGCTGTAGCTACACGGTAACATTTTGTGATTCATGTACCAGGACACCCAGATCCCTCTGTACCGTACAGTTCTGCAGTCTCTTTCCATTTCAATAATATACTGATTTTTATTCTTCCTGCTGAAGTGGACAAGCTCACATTTTCCCACATTGTACTCCATCTGACAATGTTTTGCTCACTCACTTAAACTATGGAAATCTCTTTGTACACTTTATGTCCTCTTGACAGCTGGTGAAATGGTCAGACACAGGGCAGGTTAACTTCAATGCTGAGAAATGTAAAATGATGCATTTTGGAAGGAAGGCTGAGGAGAAGCGATATAAACTAAATGGTACAATGTTAAAATGGGTGCAGGGACAGAGAGATCTGGGATTTCATTTGTGTCACTTTTTACATCTAAAAGATTCAATTTGGGGCTTGCAATCTCTAAATTGAATTTAGCTTTATCCTGAAAAGTGTTAGCAAACGTGTTGGGAAATGTGTCAAAAGCTGTTTCCATTCAGACATTCCTGCATTGTGGAAGTGTGAGCTATCTTTGCAGAGACAGGAAATAGAGTTGTTTGAATGGACCTGCAGGTTTTAGTTGATGCAATAAGGTGAGAATTTGAATTGTGTCCCTTCCAGATACACAGAATTGAAGGTATTTACAGAACACCACATGAAGTAGTTTACCAATGTCTGACAAACTTCAAAGACTTCAAACACATGGAAGAAGAGGAGAAGGGAACAATATACAAAACCTCAGTCAGTCAGACAACAGCAGGAGGAAAATGAATCTCTTTTTATGGGTTTTAATTTGAAGGCCTGAGCTGATGATTGAAAAAGCAGGAGTTCAAATCCCACACAGGGCTGTTGTGAATTTGAATTCTATTTTTTCTTTAAAAAAACATAAATCTGGAATTAAAAAGCCTCGAGGTTGGAATGATTCACTCCTGTCTACTAGTGCAAAGACCGTGTGTGTCTCAGTTTGCTGTATTTATTAATGATTTAAGATGTTGAGGTAGAATGCAACATACCCAAGTTTACCAATGACACAAAAATAGGCAGCATTGTAAGCAGTGTAGCTGGAAGCATCAAATTACAAAGAGATATTAATATCTTAAATAAATGGGCAAAACTGTGGTCGTTAGATTTCCATGTCAGTAAAAAAGACTAGAACAGAGTACTTTATAAATGGTGAAAAGATAGAAACACTGGAGGTTCAAAGAGACTTTGGGGGGTCCATGTCCATTTGAGTGCAGTGTAGATTTACCAGAATAATAACTGGACTCCAAGGGTTAAATTACGAGGTGATATTACACAAACTAGGGATTTATTGCCTGGAATTTAGGAGGATCAAGGTGATTTGTTCAAAGGTGTAGAGATATTAAGGGGAACTGATGGCATAGTTTGGGAGAAACTATTTCAGCAGCTTGGGAACATAGGAACAGGAGTCGGCCATTCAGCCCATCGAGCCTGCTCTGCCATTCAATACGATCCTGGCTGATCATCCACTTCAATGCCTTTTTCCCAGACTGAGCTTCCACAGCCCACTGGGGTAGAGAATTCCAAAGATTCACAACACTCTGAGCAAAGACATTTCTCCCCATCTCAGACCTAAGTGGCTTCCTCCTTATTTTGAAATTGTGTCCCCTGGTTCTAGACTCCCGAACCAAAGGAGACATCTTACCTGCATCGAACCTGTCTATCCCTTTTAGTATTTAGTATGTTTCAATAAGATCACCTCTCATTCTTCTAAACTCCAATGAGTATAGGCCCAACCTGTTCAACCATTCCTCATAAGATAACCCCTTCATCCCAGGAATCAGCCGAGTGAACCTTCTCTGAAGTGGTTCCAATGCATCCAGGCCTGACCATTTATCCACTTTGAAAGTTGCCAAACACCTTAATATTTCCCTCTCACTCTGTTTATCCCATCCAATATTTCACACTCCTCCTCTTTAACTACAATATCTGCATTGTTCCCCCTCTTTTATAAAGACGGACCCAGAGCATTCATTCAGAACCGTGCCCACATCTCCCAACTCCACAGGTAAACATTCAGCATAATTTTCATGCTTTTGTACTCAAAGTCTCTATTTATGAAGCCTAAGATCCCATATGCTTTGCTGACTACTTTCTCAATATGTCCTGCCACCTTCAAAGATGTATGTACATGTATCCCCAGGTCTCTCTGTCCCTGCACACTCCCTAGAACTGGGCCATTAAGTCTATATTCCCTCTCCCTATCCCTTCTGCCCATCTCACATTTCCCTGTATTAAATTCCTTCTGCCACTTGTCTGCCCATCCCACTCACCTATCTATGTCCTGTTGTAGTCGATTGGTGTCACCTTCACTGTTTGCATCTCCTCCAAGTTTGTTAACGGCAAATATTAAAATTTTACAAGAAGCACTGACTTTTGGGGAACACTGTTGTCTACCATCTTCCAGTCTGAAAAACAACCATTTACCACAACTCCCTGTTTTCTGTCCTTTCACCAATTTTTGATCCAAGCTGACACTGGCCCTCCTATCCCATGAGCCTCAGTTTTGTTAACCAGAATTTTATGTGCTACTTTGTCAAACGCTTTCTTCAAATCCATATAAAATCCATTGCATTCCCTTCATCAACCTTCTCTGTCACAATGCAGGGAATTCTGCAGGCAAGCTGGGCACAGCAAGATCCCAGCAATGGTGACACTTCAAAATTCAGTTTACCAAGATTTTGAGTGTGGATTTCTCTCTCTCTCTGTCTTTCTCCATCTTTCTCTGCCTTCCCTCCCTCATCCACACTCCGCCTGTCTCTCTCTCTCTCTCTCTCTGATTTACCTGCCACCTCCAGCTGTTTCTCTCTCTCCCTCTTTTTCTCTCCATCTGTTCCTGCCTCTCTCTCCTTCTGTCTCTGTCTCTCTCTCTCTCCATCCCTCCACCTGTCCATCGGTCCTTCCCTTCCTGTCACTCCATCTCTCTCCATCTCTCTCTGTCTCTCTCTTGGTCTCTCCATCTGTCTTCCCACCCACCCCCATCACTCCATCTCTCTCCTTCTATCTCTGTCTCTCTCTCTCTCTATCCCTCCATCTGTCCTTCCTTCACTGTCACTCCATCTCTCTCCTCTCTCTGTCTCTCACTCTGTCCCTCCATCTGTCTTTCCCTCTCTGTCACTCCCTCCCTCTCCTTCTATCTCTGTCACTCCCTCTCTGTCTTTCTATTTCTATCTCTGTCTCTCTCTCTCTGTCTCTCCATCTGTCCTTCCCTCACTGTCACTCCATCTCTCTCCTCTCTCTGTCTCTCACTCTGTCCCTCCATCTGTCTTTCCCTCTCTGTCACTCCCTCCCTCTCCTTCTATCTCTGTCACTCCCTCTCTGTCTTTCTATTTCTATCTCTGTCTCTCTCTCTCTGTCTCTCCATCTGTCCTTCCCTCACTGTCACTCCATCTCTCTCCTCTCTCTTTCTCTCACTCTGCCCCTCCATCTGTCTTTCCCTCTCTGTCACTCCCTCCCTCTCCTTCTATCTCTGTCTCTCTCTCTGCTATCACTGACACTGGGAGAGAGACAGAGGGACGGAGGGTTAGATATGAAGGCGTAGAGAGGGACAAACTTGGAGAGAGAGAGAGAATGTTGAGTTGGATGAAGAGGATAATGTAAGATATATTAACTTGATTTAATCCTTCACTGCTGTGTACACAAACATATTTGAGATAGGTATGGAGAGAAAACGAACATCGGGAGAGGGAGGAATGCAGATGAAGTTGGGGCCCAGGCGGACACTTTTGATGATCCAGAAGGAATAGCCTCCATTATAAATATTCAGCCAGCTATTCCACTGTGGGAACCATCACACCCTCATGATATTGTTTGCGGAAATTTCATGCTGGCTTATTGGTTAATTTTTAAACCTGTGATTGATAGATTCTTGTTAACCAAAGGTATTAAGAGATAAAGGGCAAAGGTGGGATATATGGTGTTAGTTAGATCACAGATCAGCCCTGATCTCACTGAATGCTGGAACAGGGTCGAGGGGTTAAATTGCCTCCTCATCTTCCTATGTCTGATGTTAAATATCCTTCTTTCACTCTCAGACACCCTGTCTGTCTGTTTCTCTCTCGATTTCTCTCATTCTCTCTCTCTCTCTGTCTGTTTCGGACAGTGTAGAGTGAGATTCACTCTGTATCCACCCCATGATGTTACTGTCCTGGGACTGTTGGATGGGACAGTGTCGAGGGAAATTTACTCTGTGTCAAACCCAACATTGTGCTTGGCTTGGGAATATTTAATGGGACAGTGTAGCTGGAGATTTACTCTGTATCCCTGGAATTTTGAAGGCTCAGGTGTGATTTGATGATTGTTTTCAAGATAATAAGGGAAACTGATGGGGTAGACAGAGAGTAACAATTCCCACTGGCTGCAGAGTCTAGAACATGGGGGCATAGTCTAAAAATATAAACCGAGTCTAAAAACCTTTCAGGAGTGAAATGAAGAAACACTTCAACACACCAGGTGTGGTATCACTTTGGAACTCTCTTCCACAAACAGCAATTGATGCTGAGACACTTGTTAATTTTTAAATCTGAGTTTGATAGATTTTTGTTAACCAAAGGTATTAAGGGGCAAAGATAGGTACATGGAGTTAGATCACACATCAGCCATGAGCTCATTGAATGACAGAACAGGGTTGAGGGGCCAAATGGCCTCCTCCTCTTCCTCTGTCCTACGCCCAATATCCTGCGATCACGCTCTGTGTCTTGGTCTCTGTCTCCCTCTTTGTCTCTCTTTCTGTCTGTCTGTCTGTCTCTCTCTCTCTCCTCTCATCTGTGGAAATCCACACACATCAGTCAGCCATTTTAGGTTCATTTTCAGTGGCCATTTTATGTTACCACAACACTGGGACATTTATCGCTGTCTATCCCAAACCATCTCTCTTTGTAGTCTATTTGTGTCCTCCTCACAGCTTATTGTCCCACCTAACCTAGTATCTCTCTCCTTTGCTCCGTCTCACTCACGCACTCTCCCCCCTCTCTCTCCCCCCCCATTTCTCTCTCCCCCCATTTCTCTCTTCCCCCCCACCCCCCCGCAATCTCTCTTTAAGTGTCCTGTTATCACATCCTTTATTATAGCTTCGACCATTTTCCCTATGACTGATGTTAGACGAACAGGTCTTTAGTTCCCTATTTTCTCCCTCCTTCCTTTTGTAAATAGTGGGGTTACATTTGCTCCCTTCTAATCTGACTCTCTCACTCTGCCTCTCTCACACTGCCTCTGTCCCTCGCTATCTGACTTTCCCCCCTCTCTCTCTCTCTATCTCTCCCTCTCTGTCTTTTTCTCTCTCTCGCTCTATCTCTCCCTCTCTCTCTCTCTACCTCTGTCCACGTCTCAATTTGTGCCTCCCTCACACCATCACTCCCTCTCTCTCTGTCTCTCTCTATCTTTCTGTCTGCCTCTCTCTCTCTCTCTGCCTCTCTCTCTCTCTGCCTCTCTCTCTCTCTCTCTCTGTCACTCGCTCTCTCTCTTTCGCTGCCTCTGTCCACGTCTGAGTTTGTGTCGACTCCACACCATCTCTCCCTCCCTCTCTCCCTCCCTCTCTCCCTCCCTCTCTCCCTCCCTCTCTCCCTCCCTCTCTCCCTCCCTCTCTCTCTCTCTCTTTCTCCCTCTCTCCCTCTCTCTCTCTGTCTCTGTCTCAGAGTTACAGCTCAGATGATTAACCTCTTTATCCATGTGTTATGAACACGGGACTTTGTCTCTCTCCCATTTTCCAGGATGTTGCCAGGACTGGAGAATTGTAGCTATGAGGATAGGCAGGGGTTGTTGTCCTTGGAAAAGAGAAGGCTGAGGGGAGATCTGATTGAAATGTACAAAATGTTGAGGGTCCTGGATGGAGTGGAGGTGAAGGGCAGAGAACCATAGCAGAAAGGTCAGTGACGAGGGGGCATAGATTTAAAGTGATTGGGAGAAAAATTAGAGGGGAGTTGAGGAAAATCTTTTTCACCCAGAGGGTCGTGATGGTCTGGAACTCACTGCCTGAAAGGGTAGTTGAGGCAGAGACCCTCAACTCATTCAGAAGGAGTCTGGATCGGCACCTCAAGTGCGGTAAGCTGCAGTGCTCGGACCAAATGCTGGAAGGTGGGATGAGAATAGGTTGATCGTTTTTCGGCTGGCACAGAGAGAATGGGTGAAGTGGCCGCTTTCAGTGCCTTAAAATTTCTATGTTGCCCTCGCCAACTCGATTTTACCCTCTGTTACCCTCTGAATTCCAGTCTCTCCCTCTCTGTTACCCTCTGAATCTCAGTCTCTCCCTCTCTGTTACCCTCTGAATCCCAGTCTCTCCCTCTCTGTTACCATCTGAATCCCAGACTCTCCCTCTCTGTTACCCTCTGAATCCCAGTCTCTCCCTCTCTGTTACCCTCTGAATTCCAGTCTCTCCCTCTCTGTTACCCTCTGAATCCCAGTCTCTCGCTCTCTGTTACCCTCTGAATCCCAGTCTCTCCCTCTCTGTTACCCTCTGAATTCCAGTCTCTCCCTCTCTGTTACCCTCTGAATCCCAGTCTCTCGCTCTCTGTTACCCTCTGAATCCCAGTCTCTCCCTCTCTGTTACCCTCTGAATCCCAGTCTCTCCCTCTCTGTTACCCTCTGAATCCCAGTCTCTCCCTCTCCGTTACCCTCTGAATCCCATTCTCTCCCCCTCTGTTACTCTCTGAATCCCAGTCTCTCCCTCCATGTTTCCCTCTGAATCCCAGACTCTCCCTCTCTGTTACCCTCTGAATCCCAGACTCTCCCTCTCTGTTACCGTCTGAATCCCAGTCTCTCCATCTCTGTTTCCGTCTGAATCCCAGCCTCTCCCTCTCTGTTACCATCTGAATCCCAGTCTCTCCCTCTCTCTTACCCTCTGAGTCCCAGTCTCTCCCTCTCATTTACCCTCTGAGTCCCAGTCTCTCCCTCTCCGTTACCCTCTGAATCCCAGTCTCTCCCTCTCTCTTACCCTCTGAGTCCCAGTCTCTCCCTCTCCGTTACCCTCTGAATCCCAGTCTCTCCCTCTCTGTTACCTGACCAGAGCTTTATAAATGTTCAGCACACCCTCTCGGCTTTTGTACTCACTGTATACAGTGTAAATTGTGGTATTCCCCAGGGGTTTTGATTAGGACCACTGATCTTATTGATATATGAATGACTCAGACTGGGGTATACAGGGCATAACTTCAACATTGTGCCATTTGCAATGTAATAAACAGTGAAGGGAATAGGAGTAGACTTCAGGAGGATAGAGGCAGTCTGGTGAAATGGTCAGACACATAGCAGGTTAACTTCAATGCTGAGAAATGTAAAATGATGCATTTTGGAAGGAAAGCTGAGGAGAAGCGATATAAACTAAATGGTACAATGTTAAAATGGGTGCAGGGACAGAGAGATCTGGGATTTCAATTGTGTCACTTTTTACATCTAAAAGATTCAATTTGGGGCTTGGAATCTGTGAGTTGAATTTAGCTTCATCCTGAAAAGTGTTAGCAAACGTGTTGGGAAATGTGTCAAAAGCTGTTTCCATTCAGACATTCCTGCATTGTGGAAGTGTGAGTTATCTTTGCAGAGACAGGAAATAGAGTTGTTTGAATGGACCTGCAGGTTTTAGTTGATGCAATAAGGTGAGAATTTGAATTGTGTCCCTTCCAGATACACAGAATTGAAGGTATTTACAGAACACCACATGAAGTAGTTTACCAATGTCTGACAAACTTCAAAGACTTCAAACACATGGAAGAAGAGGAGAAGGGAACAATATACAAAACCTCAGTCAGTCAGACAACAGCAGGAGGAAAATGAATCTCTTTTTATGGGTTTTAATTTGAAGGCCTGAGCTGATGATTGAAAAAGTAGGAGTTCAAATCCCACACTGGGCTGTTGTGAATTTGAATTCTATTTTTTCTTTAAAAAAACATAAATCTGGAGTTAAAAAGCCTCTAGGTTGGAATGATTCACTCCTGTCTACTAGTGCAAAGCCCGTGTGTGTCTCAGTTTTGCTGTATTTATTAATGATTTAAGATGATGTGGTAGAATGCAACATACCCAAGTTTACCAATGACACAAAAATAGGCAGCATTGTAAGCAGTGGAGCTGGAAGCAGAACATTGCAAAGAGATATTAATATCTTAAAGAGATGGGCAAAACTGTGGCAGTTAGATTTCCATGTCAGCAAAAAAAGACTAGAACAGAGTATTAGAATTAGAATTAGAATTAGAATATTACAGCGCAGTACAGGCCCTTCGGCCCTCGATGTTGCGCCGATCATCTGACCTACACTATTCCATTTACATCCATATGTCTATCCAATGACCACTTCAATGCCCTTAAAGTTGGCGAGTCTACTACTGTTGCAGGCAGGGCGTTCCACGCCCCTACTACTCTCTGCGTAAAGAAACTACCTCTGACATCTGTCCTATATCTTTCACCCCTCAACTTAAAGCTATGTCCCCTCGTGTTTGCTATCCTCATCCGAGGAAAAAGACTCTCACTATCCACCCTATCTAACCCTCTGATTATCTTGTATGTCTCTATTAAGTCACCTCTCCTCCTCCTTCTCTCTAACGAAAACAACCCCAAGTCCCTCAGCCTTTCCTCGTAAGACCTTCCTTCCATACCAGGCAACATCCTAGTAAATCTCCTCTGCACCCTTTCCAAAGCTTCGACATCCTTCCTATAATGCGGTGACCAGAACTGCACGCAATACTCCAGGTGCGGCCTCACCAGAGTTTTGTACAGCTGCATCATGACCCCGTGGCTCTGAAACTCGATCCCCCTACTAATAAAGGCTAACACACCATATGCCTTCTTAACAGCCCTATTAACCTGGGTAGCAACTTTCAGGGATTTATGTACCTGGATACCAAGATCTCTCTGCTCATCTACACTACCAAGAATCTTCCCATTAGCCCAGTACTCTGCATTCCTGTTACTCCTTCCAAAGTGAATCACCTCACACTTCTCCGCATTAAACTCCATTTGCCATCTCTCAGCCCAGCTCTGCAGCCTATCAATGTCCCTCTGTACCCTACAACACCCTTCGACACTATCCACAACTCCACCGACCTTCGTGTCATCCGCAAATTTACTAACCCACCCTTCTACACCCTCATCCAGGTCGTTTATAAAAATGACAAACAGCAGTGGCCCCAAAACAGAACCTTGCGGTACACCACTAGTAACTAAACTCCAGGATGAACATTTGCCATCAACCACCACCCTCTGTCTTCTTTCAGCTAGCCAATTTCTGATCCAAAGCTCTAAATCACCTTCAACCCCATACTTGCGTATTTTCTGCAATAGCCTACCGTGGGGAACCTTATCAAACGCCTTACTGAAATCCATATACACCACATCCACGGCTTTACCCTCATGCACCTGTTTGGTCACCTTCTCGAAAAACTCAATAAGGTTTGTGAGGCACGACCTACCTTTCACAAAACCGTGCTGACTATCGCAAATGAACTTATTCTTTTCAAGATGATTATAAATCCTGTCTCTTATAACCTTTTCCAACATTTTACCCACAACCGAAGTAAGGCTCACAGGTCTATAATTACCAGGGCTGTCTCTACTCCCCTTCTTGAACAAGGGGACAACATTTGCTATCCTCCAGTCCTCCGGCACTACTCCTGTCGACAATGACGACTTAAAGATCAACCACAACGGCTCTGCAATCTCCTCCCTGGCTTCCCAGAGAATCCTAGGATAAATCCCATCTGGCCCAGGGGACTTATCTATTTTCACTCTTTCCAAAATTGCTAACACCTCCTCCTTGTGAATCTCAATCCCATCTAGCCTAGTAGGCTGTATCTCAGTAATCTCCTCGGCAACATTTTCTTTCTCTACTTTATAAATGGTGTAAAGCTAGAAATACTGGAGGTTGAAAGAGACTTTGGGGGGTCCATGTCCATTTGAGTGCAGTGTAGATTTACCAGAATGATAACTGGACTCCAAGGGTTAAATTACGAGGTGATATTACACAAACTAGGGATTTATTGCCTGGAATTTAGGAGGATCAAGGTAATTTGTTCAAAGCTGTTGAGATATTAAGGGGAACTGATGGGGTAGTTTGGGAGAAACTATTTCAGCAGCTTGGGAACATAGGAACAGGAGTAGGCCATTCAGCCCATCGAGCCTGCTCCGCCATTCAATACGATCCTGGCTGATCATCCACTTCAATGCCTTTTTCCCAGACTGAGTTTCCACAGTCCACTGGGGTAGAGAATTCCAAAGATTCACAACCCTCTGAGTAAAAATCCGCCACTCCAGGCTAAAGGTGGTAGTAGTTTGGAACGTGTCTTCTGCACGCAAACATTGATGCAAAATCAATTGTCATTTTTAAATCGAAGGTTGATCTCATCAAATTCCTTTTGAAAATTGAAATATTCTTCTTTCGCGCTCTGTCCCTGAGTCACTCTGTTTCTGTGTGTGTGTGTGTGTTTCTGTGTGTGTTTCTGTGTGTGTGTTTCTGTGTGTGTGTGTTTCTGTGTGTGTGTGTTTCTGTGTGTGTGTTTCTGTGTGTGTGTGTTTCTGTGTGTGTGTGTTTCTGTGTGTGTGTTTCTGTGTGTGTGTGTTTCTGTGTGTGTGTGTGTTTCTGTGTGTGTGTTTCTGTGTGTGTGTGTGTTTCTGTGTCTGTGTGTTTCTGTGTGTGTTTCTGTGTGTGTGTTTCTGTCTGTGTGTGTGTCTCTGTGTGTGTGTGTGTCTATGTCTGTTTCTCTCTCCTCTCTCAGACCCTTTGTAAAGCTCCACATACATCAGTTTGCCATTTGAATTCAGCTGCTTTTGGTTTCACCGCATCTGCAGAGGTTACACTTCCTTATGCAGGCTGGTAAGAAACCTGTATTCCGCAGTTGGCTCCAATGTTCCCGTGAAAATTTAGATGTTGTGCGTGCCCAGTTTTTTTAATGTGAGCTCTCCCTTGAAATCTTTGAAGACGTGTGCTATTTATTGTGGAACAGGATCTGCGTGGGACATTTGAGGCTGCTGCACGCAGATTTGCAGGAACATTGACCAACACTCTCCATCCCAATCTCTTCCTCTTTCTCTCTGGTACTCTCTCCCCATTGCAATCCTTCCCTCTCTCTCTTATTCTCCATATCTATCCCTGTTCTTTCTCACTGTTACTCTCTCCATCTGGATGGAGGAGGAGAAAGAGAGGCATATACAGAGGCAGCTTTACTCTGTATCAAACCCCACAGTGTACCTGCCCCCTAGATCTAGACTTCCCCACAAGGGGAACATCCTCCCAGCATCCGCCCTGTAAAGTCCCCTCAGAATCTTGTATGTTTCAATAAGATCACCTCTCATTCTTCTAAACTCCAATGAGTATAGGCCCAACCTGTTCCACCATTCCTCAAAGATAACCCCTTCATCCCAGGAATCAGCCGAGTGAACCTTCTCTGAACTGATTCCAATGCATCCAGGCCTGACCATTTATTCACTTTCAAAGCTGCCAAACACCTTCATATTTCCCCTCTCACTCTGTTTATCCCATCCAATATTTCACACTCCTCCTCTTTAACTACAATCTCTGTATCGTTCCCACTCTTTTATAAAGACGGACACAGAGAATTCATTAAGAACCATGCCCACATCTCCCACCTCCACAGGTAGGAAGAAGGAGGAGAGGCAATCTAAACTAAAGGATATAGTTATAAAGGGGCTAACATTCTCTGCCTCTTCCTTTGCTCTAATATAATCCTTGATTTCTATCATTAACAATGGTTGGAACAATTTACTGAGGTTCTGTCAAAGCTTACTCACATTCTTTATCTGTGTCTCTCTGTCCCAGAGAGATGGTGAAGAAACTATTGATGTGTTTCGTTCTGTTAAGTTTGATGTCAATGTTTCCCCAGGATGTTGACGCTGGGGGATTCAGTGATGGGATAATGCTTTGAATGCCAAGGGGAGGTGGTTGGATTCTCTCATGTTGCAGATGGTCATTGCCTGGCACTTGTGTGACGTGAATGTTACTTGTCACTGGTCGGCCCAAACCTGAATGTTGTCTGGGTCTCGGTGCATGTGGCTATGGATTGCTTCATTATCTGAGGCAAAATACTGTGGATGCTGGAAATCTGGAAAGCATCGAGCTGAATCACTAACTCTGTTTCTCTCTCCACAGATGCTGCCTGACCTGCTCAGTATTTCCAGCACTTCCTGCTGGGATTTCATTATCTGAGGAGGTGTGAATGGAACTGAACACTGTGCAATCAACAGTGAACATCCCTACTTCTGACCTTACGATGGAGGGCAGGTCATTGAGGAAGCAGCTGAAGATGGATGGGCCGAGGACACTAACCTGAGGAACTCCTGCAGTGATGTCCTGGGACTGAGATGATTGACCTCCAACAACCACAACCATCTTCCTTTGTGCTCGGTATGAGTCCAACCAGCGGATTCCCACTGACTTCAGTTTTACTCGGGCTCCTCGATGTCACACTCGGTCAAACGCTGCCTTGATGTTCAGGTCAGTCTCTCTTCCCAGTAGCAGACAGGAGTGAATCATTCCCTTTGACCCGTTGTACACTGAACAAGCTGTGTTTCTTCACAGCCTGATACAGGACTGTACACGGCCGATTAATGTAGCCCATCAAACACTCCCAGAGCAGCTTCAGCACAGCTTAGGAACAGAGTACTGTTCCTTCAACATTCTCTCTCTGTCTCTCCCTCCTGCTATCTCTGACACTAGGAGAGAAACAGAGGGAGAGAGGGTTAGATATACAGACAGAGAGAGTGCTGTGGAGAGGGACAAGGTTGGAGAGAGAGAGATTGCGGGGTCGATTGAAAGGGAGAATGTAAGAGAAATTAATTTGATGTAATCCTTCACTGCTGTGTGCACAAACATTTAAGAGATAGGTATGGAGACAGAAACATCGGGAGAGATCTCTGTCTCTCTTCCTGTCTCTCCATCTGTCTTTCCCTCCCTGTCACTCCCTCTCTCTGCTTCTATCTCTGTCTCTGCCACTCTCTCTGTCTCTCCCTCTCTGTCTCTCCATCTGTCTTTCCCTCCCTGTCACTCCCTCTCTCCCCTTTTATCTCTGTCTCTCTCCCTCTGTCCTCCATCTGTCTTTCCCTCTCTGTCACTCCCTCTCTTTCCTTCTATCTCTGTCTCTCTATCTCTCTGTCGCTCCATCTGTCCTTACCTCCCTGTCACTTCCTCTCTCTCCTTCTATCTCTGTCTCTCTCTCTCTCTCTATCCCCCCATCTGTCCTTCCCTCCCTGTCACTCCATCTCTCTCCTGCTCTCTCTGTCTCTCACTTTGTCCCTCCATCTGTGTTTCCCTCCTTGACACTCCCTCTCACTACTTCCATCTCTGCCTCTCTCTCTCTGTCCCTCCACCTGTCTACCGCAACCCCCACCCACCCCCCGTCACTCCATCTCCCTCCTTCGATCTCTGTCTCTGCCTCTCTCTGTCTCTCTCTCTATCCCTCCATCTTTCCTTCACTCCCTGTCACTCCATCTCTCTCCCTGTCTCTCGCTCTCTCTCTGTCCCTCCATCTGTCTTTCCCTCCCTGACACTCCCTCTCTCTCCTTCTCTCTCTGTCTCACTCTCTGCCCCTCCATATGTCTTTCCCTCGCTGTCTGTCTCTCCCTCTCTCTTTCCATCTGTCTTTCCCTCCCTGTCACACACTCTCTCAATCCTTCCATCTCTGCCCCTCCATCTGTCCTTCCCTCCCTGTCACTCCATCTCTCTCCTTCTCTCTCTGTCTCTCTCTCTCTGTCCCTCCATCTGTCCTTCCCTCCCTGTCACACACTCTCTCAATCCTTCCATCTCTGCCCCTCCATCTGTCCTTCCCTCCCTGTCACTCCATCTCTCTCCTTGTCTCTGTCTCCCACTCTGTCTTTCCCTTCCTGTCACTCCCTCTCTCTCCTTCTCTCTCTGTCTCTCCCTCTCTCTCCTTCTATCTCTGTCTCTCTCTCTCTGTCTCTCCATCGGTCTTTCCCTCCCTGTCACTCCCTCTCTCTCCTTCCATCTCTGCCTCTCTCTTTATCCCTCCATCTGTCCTTCCCTCTGTCACTCCACTCTCTCCTTCTATCTGTGTCTCTGCCTCTCTCTCCTTCTCTCTCTGTCTCACTCTCTGCCCCTCCATATGTCTTTCCCTCGCTGTCTGTCTCTCCCTCTCTCTTTCCATCTGTCTTTCCCTCCCTGTCACACACTCTCTCAATCCTTCCATCTCTGCCCCTCCATCTGTCCTTCCCTCCCTGTCACTCCATCTCTCTCCATGTCTCTGTCTCCCACTCTGTCTTTCCCTTCCTGTCACTCCCTCTCTCTCCTTCTCTCTCTGTCTCTCCCTCTCTCTCCTTCTATCTCTGTCTCTCTCTCTCTGTCTCTCCATCGGTCTTTCCCTCCCTGTCACTCCCTCTCTCTCCTTCCATCTCTGCCTCTCTCTTTATCCCTCCATCTGTCCTTCCCTCTGTCACTCCACTCTCTCCTTCTATCTCTGTCTCTGCCTCTCTCTCTGTCTCTCTCTCTATGCCTCCATCTGTCCTTCACTCCCTGTCACTCCATCTCTCTCCTTCTCTCTCGGTCTCTCTCTCCATCCCTCCATCTGTGTTTCCCTTGCTGTCTCTCCCTCTCTCTCCTTCTATCTCTGTCTGTCTCTCTCTCTCTTTCCATCTGTCTTTCCCTCTCTGTCACACCCTCTCTCCTTCTCTCTGTCTCTCCCTCTCCCTCCTTCTCTCTCTCACTGTCCCTCCATCTGTCTTCCCCACCCCCCCCCCCCCACCGTCACTCCCTCTCTCTCCTCTTATCTCTGTCTCTGCCTCTCTCTCCTTCTCTCTCTGTCTCTGCCTCTCTCGCTGTCTCTCTCTGTGTCCCTCCATTGGTCTTTCTCTCTCTGTCACTCCCTCTCTCTACTTCTCTCTCTGTCTCTCTCTCCCTGCCCCTCCATCTGTCTTTCCATCTCTGTCTCTCCCTCTCTCTCCTTCTATCTCTGTCTCTCTCTCTCTGTCTCTCCATCTGTCTTTACCTCTCTGTCACTCCCTCTCTCTCCTTCCATCTCTGTCTCTCGCTCTCAGTCTTTCCATCTGTCCTTCCCGCCCTGTCACTACCTCTCTGTCCTTCTATCTCTGTCTATCTCACTCTGTCCCTCCATCTGTCTTTCCCTCCCTGTCACTCCATCTCTCTCCACTCTCTGTCCCTCACTCTGTCCCTCCATCTGTCTCTCCATCTGTCTTTCCCTCCCTGTCACTCCCTCTCTCTCCTTCTATCTCTGTCACTCCCTCTCTCTCCTTCTATCTCTGTCTCTCGCTCTCTGTCTCTCCATCTGTCCTTCCCTCCCTGTCACTCCATCTCTCTCCTCTCTCTGTCTCTCACTCTGTCCCTCCATCTGTCTTTCCCTCCCTGTCACTCCATCTCTCTCCTTC